>NW_026889765.1:21335000-21517500 GCF_033153115.1 Saccostrea echinata | reverse complement strand
TTTACATACTGAACAAAGTATCATTTTCAATCCAAATTGAGTTAAAATATACATGCATACGATATTTTTTGTCAAACCGCTGATTTTTTTTTTTTTTTTAAATAGATCATTTATTTATTTTCACTTAATTCCAAATGAGTTGCCGTGAATTACAGATCATAACAGTAACACTTGACGTATGAATTATGAAAATACTGAATGAATAGAAGGAAATTGTCCCTAAATAAATCTCTCAGGTGGGAATCCAGAAATTCAAGATATGGAAATCAACTATCACGTATTCTATTCAAAAGAATAAAATGAGCAATAACTAAATCAATGAATACCAAGGATCAATGAGTAAATACAGGCCATTAAGGGGGAAAAGTAAATTGTATAAACTTTAAAACATTCATTAAAATCATCCTTTTTCCGGAGATGGGCGGTGGGGGGGGGGGTGCATAACTTTTTCTTTCTAATGCTGGAATTAGCGTATGTTTAAGTGTACAGCAACACAAATTGAAGGGGGGGGGGTATGGGGGGGCAGCATCTAAGTGAAATTTAATGTATGAAAATTACACCAAAATGTCTATTCTCAGAAAGGGGGGCACCCCTGGCCCACCGCATACTGCGGGTCTGAAATATTGTTATCCAAAATTAAATGCATATAACACATCTAACAAGACAGTTTTATTTTTTCAGGCATAATTAAATATAAAAGAGAGTACATGTAAGTTAAAGGAATAAGAAATAATAATATATTTTATAATCAGTAGAAAAAAACGCCATGATATTTCGCTTATAAACGCCACTAAAAACAGTTTATAAATTGTATCTGCTAAAAGGTTTTGGAGTTTTATGTTTTCCTTCTTAAATATTTTTAAATAAATAATTCTACTATACATTGATCATAGGAGCTTTATAAAAATATCATAGGGGCATAGTTAAAAAATTATTTAATTTTTTTAAAAATCAAATAAACCTTCTTTTAAATTAAAAAAAAAATCAATATCACACATCTGCAGTATCCCCGAGAGCGAGAACAATAGGGACAGTAATTATCAGTAAAAGTCAGCACTTGTTTTTCAGCAGGGACAGTAATCGGGTCAGTAATTGTCTAAGTTTATCAGCACCGACTAAGATTGTCAGCACTTTTCTAAGTTTATCAGCACCGGCAATAAAAGGTCAGTAATTGTCTAAGTTTTGCAGTAAAGACAGCACATGGTCAGTAATTGTCTAAGTTTATCAGTAAAAAATGGGAATGTCAGTACGTTTCTGACTTAGTAGTGTTTGTACCAATATTCCCATCCAACTTTCGTTGTTTGCTTCCTTTGAGTAAATAATTTTCAAATTAAATTAATAAAGAGACAAGTTAGTCACTTACTTGTATTTTTGAACCAAAATTCCCATCCAACTTCAACACGTGTCCTGTTAACAGATCTTTCATTTAGATGGCACTTTAGGAGTTTACAAGAAAATATTTTGTCGTTGTACAGAATTCCTGCACATGCTGATTTTAGCAGAAGACACTGCAACGCACATTCTGTTCGACGAACATTTTCAAAATACTTTATATAATACCAAGTGTGCGATGGCAAAACGTTGTCAAATAAAAAGTTTCTTGTCAATTGTCCTTCATAATTTATGGAATTGCAGAATTCTCTGAAGACACTCATGAGAAAACATACATGAAGGGTATACTTAATCATTTTTTCCCTAATAATACCTCGTAGACGTATTTAGTCTACGTCTTAGTATGGTGAATTTAAAGAGTGTAACAGAAAAATCACACACCAGTTACGATACTTGCAAAGAGCTCGCGCATAAAAATAATGGTCCTTTGCAATTATATAAAAGCACCTAACATCCACACCGTTTATTAGGGCTTTTCGACTTTTGGCGAAAAGCCCTATTGTTTTCGTCTTGTTTTATTATTATTATTATTATTATTATACCTAACACTTTTACGTTTCGGATTTAAAGAAAACCTTTGGCTATATGTATTTTATAATAAAACCGTTAGACAGCTTATCGGAATCTCTCCCGTATGTAAGGTTTTGTACTTCCGGAAACTTCACTTCCGGTATTTACAAGTAGAAAACTCAGATTTCTTTAGGAGCTTAAACAATTCTTATTTGATATGGAAATTCATTCAAATTTTAGGAATAGATTCTTCAAAGGAAATCCTACAAAAAAGTCAGCGACAGCGTTGTTGTACCTATGATACATTTTTGTGTTGTAAGACTCCAAAGTTAAGAAAAAGGGGGGATGGAAATTTTAAAATTTCAAAACCATATAGGAAAAATATTTTGAAGACTACATATTGTTAAAAGTGATTAATAGAACATGTACTATAAGTTTCAAGTCAATCCAAGCAGAACTTTCGGTTTTATAAGTCCCCAAAAATTGTCTATGAGAGTTTCTATGTTAAATTGAAATCACGCATGTTCCATTATTTCAGAAAGGAAGCAAGCAGTTCTTGTCATATTTAAGTGGAATACTTACTTTTACACTGTCTTCAGGTGATTAGGTGATGAAAACAAAATTCCACAAAATAAGGGAGTTTTAGGGGCCAGTACAACAAAACAGCTTTTCCCTGTAACTTTTTTATTTCTCAACAGATCTGTAAACAGTTTTCGGATTTGAGTTAAGCACGAAGAATACATTTTAAAAATTATGGTCCGTGGGGTCACTTTTTGACCCTTTATAGGAGTTTCAGAGGCCTGAAAAAACAGTACTTTTACAGTTCTCTTGATTTCATCGCGTAATTAGAGTTATCGTTCTTTGCACGGTTGGCGAGCGTAGAAAGCGAAAGTAAGGTTTGGTCCCGTTGGCTGCGTAGCTATACTTTTTCAACAAGCACTCTGCTAGACTCGCCATGTATCCCATAATGGTTCCTTTCATTTTGCTACATCGAATATCACATCAAACTTGAGAGATCTCAGTGTTTTAAGATATTTGACCGGGACTTTAGTACGAAACTAAATGCGCTGCCACCTGAAATTCGTAGAACTAAAATACGGGGGTGGATCCTGAAGTGTTTGGTAGACGGACTTTCATAAATTAAAGTCAAATCATGTAAAGTTAGAAGGTATAGGAAAAAAAAAAACACATGAATTTCGTTTCATGATCACAAAAAGCATATTTTACAAGATGAATTAATTCTAAATAAAATTAAAATAAATTTGATGTTTGAAATAGAAGATAAATATCTGAGAGGAAAATAACTAATCATAACAGAAGAAACAAATGACATCAAAGATATTTGAAGAAATTCTAGATAAAATGTTTAACTTGTTTCTCCGATCATCAGTAAAGAAATTTTAGGCACTTCTGAATTTCTTGTTCTTGCCGATAAAGATTATATCTTCTGGGTAAATGAGACAATGACCTTTAAACTTTCCAGAAAGTTTTTATGGGGTGTTTTGTAAAGTATCCTGAAATTTTAGGTTAGTACGACGCCTGATTTGGATTTTAAATAAAAAATCTACGTTGCCATTGCGCAGGGGAAAAAAAAGGGGGGGGGGGGCGGAGGAAAGTAAAGAATGTTGATGTATATAAAGAATATACATTACAGAAATCTTAGCTTACTAAAGGGTTTATTGTGTTCAAAAGGTCAAAGGTCAAAGGTCAAGGTCCTCTGAATAAGAAGGAGGAAAGATTTTTTTTTTTTTTTTTTTTTTTTTTTTTTTCAGGTTTGAATTATATTAATGGTAAACAATAAAAGGCTAAGGGAGTAGAGTCGAAAAGCACTTCAATTTTCGTTGAACAAGGAAAAAAGGTCTAGTTATTATTAGGGCTTTTCGACTTTTGGCGAAAAGCCCTATTGTTTTCGTCTTGTTTTATTATTATTATTATTATTATTATACCTAACACTTTTACGTTTCGGATTTAAAGAAAACCTTTGGCTATATGTATTTTATAATAAAACCGTTAGACAGCTTATCGGAATCTCTCCCGTATGTAAGGTTTTGTACTTCCGGAAACTTCACTTCCGGTATTTACAAGTAGAAAACTCAGATTTCTTTAGGAGCTTAAACAATTCTTATTTGATATGGAAATTCATTCAAATTTTAGGAATAGATTCTTCAAAGGAAATCCTACAAAAAAGTCAGCGACAGCGTTGTTGTACCTATGATACATTTTTGTGTTGTAAGACTCCAAAGTTAAGAAAAAGGGGGGATGGAAATTTTAAAATTTCAAAACCATATAGGAAAAATATTTTGAAGACTACATATTGTTAAAAGTGATTAATAGAACATGTACTATAAGTTTCAAGTCAATCCAAGCAGAACTTTCGGTTTTATAAGTCCCCAAAAATTGTCTATGAGAGTTTCTATGTTAAATTGAAATCACGCATGTTCCATTATTTCAGAAAGGAAGCAAGCAGTTCTTGTCATATTTAAGTGGAATACTTACTTTTACACTGTCTTCAGGTGATTAGGTGATGAAAACAAAATTCCACAAAATAAGGGAGTTTTAGGGGCCAGTACAACAAAACAGCTTTTCCCTGTAACTTTTTTATTTCTCAACAGATCTGTAAACAGTTTTCGGATTTGAGTTAAGCACGAAGAATACATTTTAAAAATTATGGTCCGTGGGGTCACTTTTTGACCCTTTATAGGAGTTTCAGAGGCCTGAAAAAACAGTACTTTTACAGTTCTCTTGATTTCATCGCGTAATTAGAGTTATCGTTCTTTGCACGGTTGGCGAGCGTAGAAAGCGAAAGTAAGGTTTGGTCCCGTTGGCTGCGTAGCTATACTTTTTCAACAAGCACTCTGCTAGACTCGCCATGTATCCCATAATGGTTCCTTTCATTTTGCTACATCGAATATCACATCAAACTTGAGAGATCTCAGTGTTTTAAGATATTTGACCGGGACTTTAGTACGAAACTAAATGCGCTGCCACCTGAAATTCGTAGAACTAAAATACGGGGGTGGATCCTGAAGTGTTTGGTAGACGGACTTTCATAAATTAAAGTCAAATCATGTAAAGTTAGAAGGTATAGGAAAAAAAAAAAACACATGAATTTCGTTTCATGATCACAAAAAGCATATTTTACAAGATGAATTAATTCTAAATAAAATTAAAATAAATTTGATGTTTGAAATAGAAGATAAATATCTGAGAGGAAAATAACTAATCATAACAGAAGAAACAAATGACATCAAAGATATTTGAAGAAATTCTAGATAAAATGTTTAACTTGTTTCTCCGATCATCAGTAAAGAAATTTTAGGCACTTCTGAATTTCTTGTTCTTGCCGATAAAGATTATATCTTCTGGGTAAATGAGACAATGACCTTTAAACTTTCCAGAAAGTTTTTATGGGGTGTTTTGTAAAGTATCCTGAAATTTTAGGTTAGTACGACGCCTGATTTGGATTTTAAATAAAAAATCTACGTTGCCATTGCGCAGGGGAAAAAAAAGGGGGGGGGGGCGGAGGAAAGTAAAGAATGTTGATGTATATAAAGAATATACATTACAGAAATCTTAGCTTACTAAAGGGTTTATTGTGTTCAAAAGGTCAAAGGTCAAAGGTCAAGGTCCTCTGAATAAGAAGGAGGAAAGATTTTTTTTTTTTTTTTTTTTTTTTTTTTTTTCAGGTTTGAATTATATTAATGGTAAACAATAAAAGGCTAAGGGAGTAGAGTCGAAAAGCACTTCAATTTTCGTTGAACAAGGAAAAAAGGTCTAGTTATTATTAGGGCTTTTCGACTTTTGGCGAAAAGCCCTATTGTTTTCGTCTTGTTTTATTATTATTATTATTATTATTATACCTAACACTTTTACGTTTCGGATTTAAAGAAAACCTTTGGCTATATGTATTTTATAATAAAACCGTTAGACAGCTTATCGGAATCTCTCCCGTATGTAAGGTTTTGTACTTCCGGAAACTTCACTTCCGGTATTTACAAGTAGAAAACTCAGATTTCTTTAGGAGCTTAAACAATTCTTATTTGATATGGAAATTCATTCAAATTTTAGGAATAGATTCTTCAAAGGAAATCCTACAAAAAAGTCAGCGACAGCGTTGTTGTACCTATGATACATTTTTGTGTTGTAAGACTCCAAAGTTAAGAAAAAGGGGGGATGGAAATTTTAAAATTTCAAAACCATATAGGAAAAATATTTTGAAGACTACATATTGTTAAAAGTGATTAATAGAACATGTACTATAAGTTTCAAGTCAATCCAAGCAGAACTTTCGGTTTTATAAGTCCCCAAAAATTGTCTATGAGAGTTTCTATGTTAAATTGAAATCACGCATGTTCCATTATTTCAGAAAGGAAGCAAGCAGTTCTTGTCATATTTAAGTGGAATACTTACTTTTACACTGTCTTCAGGTGATTAGGTGATGAAAACAAAATTCCACAAAATAAGGGAGTTTTAGGGGCCAGTACAACAAAACAGCTTTTCCCTGTAACTTTTTTATTTCTCAACAGATCTGTAAACAGTTTTCGGATTTGAGTTAAGCACGAAGAATACATTTTAAAAATTATGGTCCGTGGGGTCACTTTTTGACCCTTTATAGGAGTTTCAGAGGCCTGAAAAAACAGTACTTTTACAGTTCTCTTGATTTCATCGCGTAATTAGAGTTATCGTTCTTTGCACGGTTGGCGAGCGTAGAAAGCGAAAGTAAGGTTTGGTCCCGTTGGCTGCGTAGCTATACTTTTTCAACAAGCACTCTGCTAGACTCGCCATGTATCCCATAATGGTTCCTTTCATTTTGCTACATCGAATATCACATCAAACTTGAGAGATCTCAGTGTTTTAAGATATTTGACCGGGACTTTAGTACGAAACTAAATGCGCTGCCACCTGAAATTCGTAGAACTAAAATACGGGGGTGGATCCTGAAGTGTTTGGTAGACGGACTTTCATAAATTAAAGTCAAATCATGTAAAGTTAGAAGGTATAGGAAAAAAAAAAAACACATGAATTTCGTTTCATGATCACAAAAAGCATATTTTACAAGATGAATTAATTCTAAATAAAATTAAAATAAATTTGATGTTTGAAATAGAAGATAAATATCTGAGAGGAAAATAACTAATCATAACAGAAGAAACAAATGACATCAAAGATATTTGAAGAAATTCTAGATAAAATGTTTAACTTGTTTCTCCGATCATCAGTAAAGAAATTTTAGGCACTTCTGAATTTCTTGTTCTTGCCGATAAAGATTATATCTTCTGGGTAAATGAGACAATGACCTTTAAACTTTCCAGAAAGTTTTTATGGGGTGTTTTGTAAAGTATCCTGAAATTTTAGGTTAGTACGACGCCTGATTTGGATTTTAAATAAAAAATCTACGTTGCCATTGCGCAGGGGAAAAAAAAGGGGGGGGGGGCGGAGGAAAGTAAAGAATGTTGATGTATATAAAGAATATACATTACAGAAATCTTAGCTTACTAAAGGGTTTATTGTGTTCAAAAGGTCAAAGGTCAAAGGTCAAGGTCCTCTGAATAAGAAGGAGGAAAGATTTTTTTTTTTTTTTTTTTTTTTTTTTTTTTCAGGTTTGAATTATATTAATGGTAAACAATAAAAGGCTAAGGGAGTAGAGTCGAAAAGCACTTCAATTTTCGTTGAACAAGGAAAAAAGGTCTAGTTATTATTAGGGCTTTTCGACTTTTGGCGAAAAGCCCTATTGTTTTCGTCTTGTTTTATTATTATTATTATTATTATTATACCTAACACTTTTACGTTTCGGATTTAAAGAAAACCTTTGGCTATATGTATTTTATAATAAAACCGTTAGACAGCTTATCGGAATCTCTCCCGTATGTAAGGTTTTGTACTTCCGGAAACTTCACTTCCGGTATTTACAAGTAGAAAACTCAGATTTCTTTAGGAGCTTAAACAATTCTTATTTGATATGGAAATTCATTCAAATTTTAGGAATAGATTCTTCAAAGGAAATCCTACAAAAAAGTCAGCGACAGCGTTGTTGTACCTATGATACATTTTTGTGTTGTAAGACTCCAAAGTTAAGAAAAAGGGGGGATGGAAATTTTAAAATTTCAAAACCATATAGGAAAAATATTTTGAAGACTACATATTGTTAAAAGTGATTAATAGAACATGTACTATAAGTTTCAAGTCAATCCAAGCAGAACTTTCGGTTTTATAAGTCCCCAAAAATTGTCTATGAGAGTTTCTATGTTAAATTGAAATCACGCATGTTCCATTATTTCAGAAAGGAAGCAAGCAGTTCTTGTCATATTTAAGTGGAATACTTACTTTTACACTGTCTTCAGGTGATTAGGTGATGAAAACAAAATTCCACAAAATAAGGGAGTTTTAGGGGCCAGTACAACAAAACAGCTTTTCCCTGTAACTTTTTTATTTCTCAACAGATCTGTAAACAGTTTTCGGATTTGAGTTAAGCACGAAGAATACATTTTAAAAATTATGGTCCGTGGGGTCACTTTTTGACCCTTTATAGGAGTTTCAGAGGCCTGAAAAAACAGTACTTTTACAGTTCTCTTGATTTCATCGCGTAATTAGAGTTATCGTTCTTTGCACGGTTGGCGAGCGTAGAAAGCGAAAGTAAGGTTTGGTCCCGTTGGCTGCGTAGCTATACTTTTTCAACAAGCACTCTGCTAGACTCGCCATGTATCCCATAATGGTTCCTTTCATTTTGCTACATCGAATATCACATCAAACTTGAGAGATCTCAGTGTTTTAAGATATTTGACCGGGACTTTAGTACGAAACTAAATGCGCTGCCACCTGAAATTCGTAGAACTAAAATACGGGGGTGGATCCTGAAGTGTTTGGTAGACGGACTTTCATAAATTAAAGTCAAATCATGTAAAGTTAGAAGGTATAGGAAAAAAAAAAAACACATGAATTTCGTTTCATGATCACAAAAAGCATATTTTACAAGATGAATTAATTCTAAATAAAATTAAAATAAATTTGATGTTTGAAATAGAAGATAAATATCTGAGAGGAAAATAACTAATCATAACAGAAGAAACAAATGACATCAAAGATATTTGAAGAAATTCTAGATAAAATGTTTAACTTGTTTCTCCGATCATCAGTAAAGAAATTTTAGGCACTTCTGAATTTCTTGTTCTTGCCGATAAAGATTATATCTTCTGGGTAAATGAGACAATGACCTTTAAACTTTCCAGAAAGTTTTTATGGGGTGTTTTGTAAAGTATCCTGAAATTTTAGGTTAGTACGACGCCTGATTTGGATTTTAAATAAAAAATCTACGTTGCCATTGCGCAGGGGAAAAAAAAGGGGGGGGGGGCGGAGGAAAGTAAAGAATGTTGATGTATATAAAGAATATACATTACAGAAATCTTAGCTTACTAAAGGGTTTATTGTGTTCAAAAGGTCAAAGGTCAAAGGTCAAGGTCCTCTGAATAAGAAGGAGGAAAGATTTTTTTTTTTTTTTTTTTTTTTTTTTTTTTCAGGTTTGAATTATATTAATGGTAAACAATAAAAGGCTAAGGGAGTAGAGTCGAAAAGCACTTCAATTTTCGTTGAACAAGGAAAAAAGGTCTAGTTATTATTAGGGCTTTTCGACTTTTGGCGAAAAGCCCTATTGTTTTCGTCTTGTTTTATTATTATTATTATTATTATTATACCTAACACTTTTACGTTTCGGATTTAAAGAAAACCTTTGGCTATATGTATTTTATAATAAAACCGTTAGACAGCTTATCGGAATCTCTCCCGTATGTAAGGTTTTGTACTTCCGGAAACTTCACTTCCGGTATTTACAAGTAGAAAACTCAGATTTCTTTAGGAGCTTAAACAATTCTTATTTGATATGGAAATTCATTCAAATTTTAGGAATAGATTCTTCAAAGGAAATCCTACAAAAAAGTCAGCGACAGCGTTGTTGTACCTATGATACATTTTTGTGTTGTAAGACTCCAAAGTTAAGAAAAAGGGGGGATGGAAATTTTAAAATTTCAAAACCATATAGGAAAAATATTTTGAAGACTACATATTGTTAAAAGTGATTAATAGAACATGTACTATAAGTTTCAAGTCAATCCAAGCAGAACTTTCGGTTTTATAAGTCCCCAAAAATTGTCTATGAGAGTTTCTATGTTAAATTGAAATCACGCATGTTCCATTATTTCAGAAAGGAAGCAAGCAGTTCTTGTCATATTTAAGTGGAATACTTACTTTTACACTGTCTTCAGGTGATTAGGTGATGAAAACAAAATTCCACAAAATAAGGGAGTTTTAGGGGCCAGTACAACAAAACAGCTTTTCCCTGTAACTTTTTTATTTCTCAACAGATCTGTAAACAGTTTTCGGATTTGAGTTAAGCACGAAGAATACATTTTAAAAATTATGGTCCGTGGGGTCACTTTTTGACCCTTTATAGGAGTTTCAGAGGCCTGAAAAAACAGTACTTTTACAGTTCTCTTGATTTCATCGCGTAATTAGAGTTATCGTTCTTTGCACGGTTGGCGAGCGTAGAAAGCGAAAGTAAGGTTTGGTCCCGTTGGCTGCGTAGCTATACTTTTTCAACAAGCACTCTGCTAGACTCGCCATGTATCCCATAATGGTTCCTTTCATTTTGCTACATCGAATATCACATCAAACTTGAGAGATCTCAGTGTTTTAAGATATTTGACCGGGACTTTAGTACGAAACTAAATGCGCTGCCACCTGAAATTCGTAGAACTAAAATACGGGGGTGGATCCTGAAGTGTTTGGTAGACGGACTTTCATAAATTAAAGTCAAATCATGTAAAGTTAGAAGGTATAGGAAAAAAAAAAAACACATGAATTTCGTTTCATGATCACAAAAAGCATATTTTACAAGATGAATTAATTCTAAATAAAATTAAAATAAATTTGATGTTTGAAATAGAAGATAAATATCTGAGAGGAAAATAACTAATCATAACAGAAGAAACAAATGACATCAAAGATATTTGAAGAAATTCTAGATAAAATGTTTAACTTGTTTCTCCGATCATCAGTAAAGAAATTTTAGGCACTTCTGAATTTCTTGTTCTTGCCGATAAAGATTATATCTTCTGGGTAAATGAGACAATGACCTTTAAACTTTCCAGAAAGTTTTTATGGGGTGTTTTGTAAAGTATCCTGAAATTTTAGGTTAGTACGACGCCTGATTTGGATTTTAAATAAAAAATCTACGTTGCCATTGCGCAGGGGAAAAAAAAGGGGGGGGGGGCGGAGGAAAGTAAAGAATGTTGATGTATATAAAGAATATACATTACAGAAATCTTAGCTTACTAAAGGGTTTATTGTGTTCAAAAGGTCAAAGGTCAAAGGTCAAGGTCCTCTGAATAAGAAGGAGGAAAGATTTTTTTTTTTTTTTTTTTTTTTTTTTTTTTCAGGTTTGAATTATATTAATGGTAAACAATAAAAGGCTAAGGGAGTAGAGTCGAAAAGCACTTCAATTTTCGTTGAACAAGGAAAAAAGGTCTAGTTATTATTAGGGCTTTTCGACTTTTGGCGAAAAGCCCTATTGTTTTCGTCTTGTTTTATTATTATTATTATTATTATTATACCTAACACTTTTACGTTTCGGATTTAAAGAAAACCTTTGGCTATATGTATTTTATAATAAAACCGTTAGACAGCTTATCGGAATCTCTCCCGTATGTAAGGTTTTGTACTTCCGGAAACTTCACTTCCGGTATTTACAAGTAGAAAACTCAGATTTCTTTAGGAGCTTAAACAATTCTTATTTGATATGGAAATTCATTCAAATTTTAGGAATAGATTCTTCAAAGGAAATCCTACAAAAAAGTCAGCGACAGCGTTGTTGTACCTATGATACATTTTTGTGTTGTAAGACTCCAAAGTTAAGAAAAAGGGGGGATGGAAATTTTAAAATTTCAAAACCATATAGGAAAAATATTTTGAAGACTACATATTGTTAAAAGTGATTAATAGAACATGTACTATAAGTTTCAAGTCAATCCAAGCAGAACTTTCGGTTTTATAAGTCCCCAAAAATTGTCTATGAGAGTTTCTATGTTAAATTGAAATCACGCATGTTCCATTATTTCAGAAAGGAAGCAAGCAGTTCTTGTCATATTTAAGTGGAATACTTACTTTTACACTGTCTTCAGGTGATTAGGTGATGAAAACAAAATTCCACAAAATAAGGGAGTTTTAGGGGCCAGTACAACAAAACAGCTTTTCCCTGTAACTTTTTTATTTCTCAACAGATCTGTAAACAGTTTTCGGATTTGAGTTAAGCACGAAGAATACATTTTAAAAATTATGGTCCGTGGGGTCACTTTTTGACCCTTTATAGGAGTTTCAGAGGCCTGAAAAAACAGTACTTTTACAGTTCTCTTGATTTCATCGCGTAATTAGAGTTATCGTTCTTTGCACGGTTGGCGAGCGTAGAAAGCGAAAGTAAGGTTTGGTCCCGTTGGCTGCGTAGCTATACTTTTTCAACAAGCACTCTGCTAGACTCGCCATGTATCCCATAATGGTTCCTTTCATTTTGCTACATCGAATATCACATCAAACTTGAGAGATCTCAGTGTTTTAAGATATTTGACCGGGACTTTAGTACGAAACTAAATGCGCTGCCACCTGAAATTCGTAGAACTAAAATACGGGGGTGGATCCTGAAGTGTTTGGTAGACGGACTTTCATAAATTAAAGTCAAATCATGTAAAGTTAGAAGGTATAGGAAAAAAAAAAAACACATGAATTTCGTTTCATGATCACAAAAAGCATATTTTACAAGATGAATTAATTCTAAATAAAATTAAAATAAATTTGATGTTTGAAATAGAAGATAAATATCTGAGAGGAAAATAACTAATCATAACAGAAGAAACAAATGACATCAAAGATATTTGAAGAAATTCTAGATAAAATGTTTAACTTGTTTCTCCGATCATCAGTAAAGAAATTTTAGGCACTTCTGAATTTCTTGTTCTTGCCGATAAAGATTATATCTTCTGGGTAAATGAGACAATGACCTTTAAACTTTCCAGAAAGTTTTTATGGGGTGTTTTGTAAAGTATCCTGAAATTTTAGGTTAGTACGACGCCTGATTTGGATTTTAAATAAAAAATCTACGTTGCCATTGCGCAGGGGAAAAAAAAGGGGGGGGGGGGGGGGCGGAGGAAAGTAAAGAATGTTGATGTATATAAAGAATATACATTACAGAAATCTTAGCTTACTAAAGGGTTTATTGTGTTCAAAAGGTCAAAGGTCAAAGGTCAAGGTCCTCTGAATAAGAAGGAGGAAAGATTTTTTTTTTTTTTTTTTTTTTTTTTTTTTTTTTTTTTTTTTTTTTTCAGGTTTGAATTATATTAATGGTAAACAATAAAAGGCTAAGGGAGTAGAGTCGAAAAGCACTTCAATTTTCGTTGAACAAGGAAAAAAGGTCTAGTTATTATTAGGGCTTTTCGACTTTTGGCGAAAAGCCCTATTGTTTTCGTCTTGTTTTATTATTATTAGGGCTTTTCGCTTTCAGGCGAAAAGCCCTATTGTTTTCGTCTTTTTTATTATTATTATTATTATTATTATTATTATTATACTGAACACTTTTTTCGTTCAGCATTTGAGGAGTACCTTTAAAAATAGGATTTTTCTCTTATAACCACTAAATAGCAAATGTAAATATCTCGCGTATGTAAGGTATTGAACTTCCGGTTTAGTCACTTCCGGTTTCTACTAAAGAAAAACTGAAATACATTAAGAAGCTAAAATCTTTCTCTTTTTTAATGTCTAGACTCTCAAATTCAGGATATAAATTCTGGACACCAATACCTACAAAAAAGTTAGCGACGGTGATTTTCGACCAGTGATACTTTCTGAGATATAAGACTTCAAACATTGAAAAAGGGGGGATGAAATTTTTAAAAGTCAAAATTAAGGTATGAAAAATATTTTGAGAATTGAAATACGTTAAAACAAATAAGTTGAACATATACTATAAGTTTTATATCGATCCGAGCCGAACTTCCGGTTTTAGGGGTCTTTGAAAATTGTCTATGGGAGTTTCTATGTTAAATTGAAATCAGTCGTGGCACGTTTTCTCTTAAAATAATCAAGATATTCTTGTGAGATTTTAAGTGTAGAATGACCTTGATATGGTACAGACCTCATTAGGTCATTAG
The DNA here is from genome assembly GCF_033153115.1 of Saccostrea echinata. Taxonomy (NCBI): domain Eukaryota; kingdom Metazoa; phylum Mollusca; class Bivalvia; order Ostreida; family Ostreidae; genus Saccostrea; species Saccostrea echinata. Next base: position 21,503,413 of record NW_026889765.1, on the reverse strand, counting down.
AAGATAATTCTTGAAAATAAGGGATTTCTAGGGGCCAACATTGAAAACATACTTTTTCCTGTAACTTTTTTATTTCTCAATGAATTTTTAAACAATTTTCTATTCTGGGTTCAGATCAAAGAGTACAATCTAAAAATTATGGTCCGTGGGGTCACTTTTTGACCCCTTATAGGAGTTACAGAAGACTGAAATAATGTAATTTTTAATCATTTCAAAAATAATACAGTAAGAGTTATCTCCCTTTGAACATCAGTTAAGAGGTTTACATACTCTTTAAGTTTCAAGTTTGGTATGCATATGACAAGTACTTCCGGTTTTATGAATCTCTAAATTTGTCTATGGGAGTTCTCATGTTAAATGGAAAATTGCACATTTCACGATATCTCTTAAAGTAATCAAGATATTCTTGTGAAAATTTAGTGATTTAATGACTGTGATATTGTTTCAACCCCATTAGGGTTTGAAAATGAAATTATGGAAAATACGGGATTTCTAGGGACTAAAGTTGAAAACTGACCTTTGCCCATAACTTTTTTAATTCTTAATGAATTTGGGAACAGTTTTTTATTCTGGGTTTAGCTTAAAGAGTACAATCTAAAAATTATGGTCCGTGGGTCACTTTTTTGACCCCTTATAGGAGTTACAGAGGACTGAAATAATGAAATTTTTATCTATTCAAATATGATGAAGTAAGAGTTATCTCCCTTTGCACATCTGTTGGTGGGCTTACATACTCTTTAGGTTTCAAGTTTGGTATGCATATGACAAGTACTTCCGGTTTTATGAATCTCTGAATTTGTCTATGGCAGTTCCCATGTTAAATGGAAAAATACACATGTCACGATATCTCCTAAACTAAATAAGATATTCTTATGAAAATTAAGTGATATAATGACATTGATAATGTTTCAAACCCATTAGGGTTTGAAAATGAATTTCTGGAAAATAAGGGATTTCAAGGGGCTAATATTGAAAACTGATTTTCCCATGTAACTTTTTTATTTCTAAATGAATTTTTGAACAGTTTTCGATTCCGAGTTCAGCATAAAGTGTACAGTTTAACAATTATGGTCCGTGGGGTCACTTTATGACCCCATATAGGTGTTTTAGAGACCTGAAATATAGTTACTTTTAGTAATTTTAGAAATAACATCGTAAGAGTTACCCCCCTTTGCAGATCTCTAGTGAGAATTTCATACTCTTTATGTTTCCATTTTTATAAGTTCCTGAAGACTTGATCGGGTTTGATTATTTATTTTTTTTTTTTTAATTTAATTAGAGTTATCGCTCTTTAAGATCTTGTGATTTTAAGCGTCGAAAAGCCCTCCGTTTTTGTTGAAGGACAAAAAAGGTCTAGTTCCCTTTGTTATTTCTTGTTCGAAGAATGGTCTTCACAGATGGACTAAAATAGGGTTATTATTAATGCATACAACTATTCATAGAAATCAATTCAAATGCACTCTATTTCTTTCTACATTACCTAGTTGGAGCGACAAGTCACATGTTTATCTTTGATTTCCGACTATTCATGTAAGAACTTTTTTTTTTTTTTTTTACAAAATTTGCTATATCAAAAACAATGTATGTATCTGAGGATCCAACAAATTCAGTAAAGTTTCCAATAGCGTACATAAATAGCTGTTTCTTTAGGCCAAATTTTATCATGGTCTTCCCAAAGATCCTTATCGTAAAATCTTCTATAAACTTCTTTAAGCTAAAATTAAACAGCCTTTATGAAACAAACTTTAAAATAAAGACCTAGCACGTGAAAGGTGTCTATCTTTTTCCGAAATTTGAGATATATATTTCTCTAATTATGCTTTATAACTAAAGTTTGGTCAATTTTAGGTAAATACAATGAACAAATTCATGTTTTACACTGTCATTTTCTTCTTATTCACAGTCAAGTAGACATTTGTGTAATAAGAAAAAAAACTTTTTTTATCTAAATGCATACTTTTAAAAATTTAAAAAGAGACATGTCCATTTAAGTACATTTTATTTATGCTTAAAAATTTCCATTACCGACAAATGGGTCCATAAGAATCAAACTAAATGAATTTCAAGGAGGCAAGCCTTGTCTTCAGACCTTTCATAAATAAGTTTAGAAGGCTGACGATAGAACTGGTTTATAATACGAATGATTTACTAAATCATTAGCATACAAAAATGAATAAAATTCAAAAACTAGATTTTTCTCAGTGCAAGGACTTTCTTTTCAAAATGTCAACTAGGTCAATCTTCTACGCTTGTAAATATGAAAAAAAAAAAAAAAAAATAGAGAAGAAGCATTTAAAAAGGATGGTATTTTTTCATACGTAAATGCTTCCCAGTGTTATAAATATTTATTTTCATAATCAATTTTTCTAGTCAAAACAATGGACATCCTGCAATTATAACCATCTTGAGAAAAAAATCTATTGTGCTGAACTTATTAGTCTTTACTGTGTATCATTTTCCGTGGAGAAAAAAAAAATCCATTATTTGGAATATTTATGTCTGTTGTTTTCGGGCAATGCATTGACGAATATCGTGCAATTAGCCTTTTATCACAATAAACAGCATTACGATTTCATAAACACATGACATATTCATTTTTTGTGGTTGTTTTAACTTCCTGTCAATCTATATTTTAATACATATCCACACTATTGTAGAAAACTAAATAATCGGATATGATTGCCCTCTGAAATTTGTCAATGATATGGAAAACATTTGTATTCGACATTGAAAATAAATCTATACGTTTCATGCATAATATACGTCTTGTTACACTTTGATTATTTCAGTTTTACATCACATCACATTTCAAAAAGCTACTATTTAGAATGTTTTTACCCACCCATTGGTCGATAACTCAACAGGTCATAATTCAGAGAGTGTGTATGAATAAAGTAGGACAAAGTATTGGGAAGTCAACATTATCGCTACATTGCGAAAAAATTCTACTCATTACTGCTACATTTCTTCGACATTTCGGGTGATCATTACCGCTATATTTTATCAATAAGACTATAGACTAGTGCCGATTACAAGTCATTACCGCTACATATCGAATCAGCTAGCAATGCCACTGCATGAAAATACGTTCTATTCATTATGATTCATTATAAGAGATTTCCAGGCAGCAGTAAATGACTTTCAAAGCTCCACCAATTATGTAAAGACTGTGTTTTATAAACAATGCTAGGTTTTAAAACTTTCTAAAAAAAAATTTTTTAAACAAAATAGATTTTAAATTAAAAAAAAAATGGAGAGAAAAAATAGAACAATCTGCTCAAAGTCTTACTTTCACCTCCCCGTGGTGAGCACGGAAAGTAGGTGTTTTGTACTTTTGATCAACCTGTACATGCATAAGCCGCTGACTAGCGATTGATTGATTGAATGTTGTTTTATCCCGTTCCAGAATTTTTCACTCATATAGAGACGTCACCATATACCGGTGAAGGGCTTCAAATTTAGACCTTTACTCGGCAATCATGGCCATTGAGCAGTGAGGGTTCTTTATCGTGCCAACGCCTATCGTGACACGGGGCCTCGGTTTTTAAGGTCTCATCCGAAAGACCCCCAACTTTCACTTCAAAGTGCCAAGCGCTTGGCGAAGGAACAGTTGCTTCCTATTTTTTATCGACTTAGGTCAGTTGCGGCCGTGATTCGAACACATGAACCTTACGATCACGGAGCGAGCGCTCTACCGACAGCGCTACCGTGACGGTCGCTGACTAACGAAAGAGACAATATAGCGTTAACGTGTACTTTTAAATATAGCGGTAATGTAACCTTTTTGTAGTGGTAATGAGTATGTAGCGGTAATGACAATTTTGAAAATGTAGCGGTAATGATACGCACCCGAAATATTTCAGACAAACATCTTACTGCGATGTTAATTGATATTCGGCCATTAATATACAAAGGTACTCTAGGAATTAAAAATATCACTGTGATGCTATTCCTTTGTTCTTGCAGTCTAAAAATTTATCTTTGTCAATCCGATTTCAGTGAGCAGTCTTATATCAAGTTAACAACGTACTTATTCCAAAGAGCCTTTGTTCTTGCAGTCTAAAAATTTACCGTTGGTAGTCCGATATCAGTGAGCAGTCTTATATTAAGTTTAATATCAAGTTGACTTTGCACTGATAACCTTCAAAACTGGAGTCTTACTGAACAAAAAAAAATGAAAAAAAAAAAAAAATTATTATAAGCATTATTTAGCAAACAGCAAAATTTAATCATTTTTATACAATGGTTATTTTAAAACTGAATATACCGATTACGCTATCCTAAGTGTTTAGGGGGTTTACTTCGATTCGTGATCGGGAGGCCCGGATTGGATTGTTACAACGCGAAATGTAATAAAAACGCAAAATGTAATAAACTAGGATTATTACATTTTGCGTCGAGATCAACGCAAAATGTGATAACGCGAAATGTAATAACATGATTTTTGGATTTATTACATTTTGCGTTATTACATTTTGCGTTGGGATTAACGCAAAATGTAATAATGCACTTTCTGGTTGTTACATTTTGCGTTACTTATTTTTTGCGTTGAGGACAGCGCAAAATGTAATAAAACAAATATAATTATTTTTTGTATTGTTTTCAACGCGAAACATCACAAAATTGATTTAACAAATTACAATGGGGAAACTTGATTTACTAAACAGACAGACCTATGATTAGTAGACTAACGTTACGGCTTTAACGGACATTACTAAATCTAATTGTATATTTTTAAACTCTGTTCCTAACATTTTTATTGAATACTTATAAAACATTAACTTAACTTTGATTGACATGTCTGTTTATAAATTAGTCTGTATAATATATCCATCACTGATATTCTTTATTACCAAAGATTGACCATGGGTCCAGTAAAAGTTCTTGATATGCATGTACAACATGGATGTGTACATTGGTTAGCAAATTAGAAGTACATGTGTGTGTGTGTGTCTGGTGAGGAGAATGGGGGGGGGGGGGGGATAGGGGTTACTTCGTATGTTGATCATTGTATTTTTATGTGCAAGCAGAAACAATCCATTTTATTATTGGAGAGATAGAGAGAGAATTTTAATTTTTGATGCTCTGCAATGCACATGATTTGTAAAACAGTGTGACATCTTAATTGTCAAGAAACCCACCTTCCCGCTATATTTACACTTGCCAGCAAAAATAAATAGATTTCTTTCCTAAATTTCGTGCATGTGCCTATGAAAAAGCAAAACCAAACTGATACACTGATCAACGAACCCCCCCCCCCCCAACACACACACACACACAAATGCTAATGAAATCAATATATGATGAAATCAGATCTAATGTAAGAATAAGTATATGTTTATTTTTCCTTTTGTTTTATTTTCTTTCCGTTTATTTTCTTCATCCACTACTCAATTGGAAATTATTCTCAACCTGACTGACCAAAAATGTGTTATTACATTTTGCGTTGTTGTATTTTGCTTAATCTCGACGCAAAATGTAACAACGCAAAATGCAATAATCCAAATATTGTGTTATTACATTTTGTGCTATTACATTTTGCGCTGATCTCGACGCAAAATGTAATAACGCAAAATGTAATAATTCTAAAAAGTGTGTTGTTACATTTTTCGTTATTACATTCTGCGTTGATATCGACGCAAAATGTAGTAACGCAAAATGCAATAATCCTGGTTTATTACATTTTGCGTTGTAACGTTGGATTCTCGTTCGCCGGGCCGCGTCAAACCTAAGATTTGCCTGTTCCTTCGACAATAGCCTGGCATTAGAAATGAAAGTTAAAAGTCTTTCGGATGAAACCTTAAAACCCGAGATCCCGTCTCATGGTAGGTACTGGCAGGAGAAAAAACCCTCATTGCTCAATTGCCTTGGGTGCCAAGAATAGGTGTAAATTTGAAGCCCTTCACCGGTATATAGAGATGTCTCTATTTCAAGGAAAAATTCTCGAAAGGGACGTACAACATACAAACAATCATTTAATTAAAACAGAATATTACGTATTGATCATACCGAATTGGAAAATGAAAAGAATTAACTTGAGTCTTTAACAATCCGAACTATATTGTAACAGGAAGGTATAAAATGGATTGGGCTAGACAAAAGATTCAGACACCAGCCCCCGTAACTTTTTATAAATTTTTTGAAATTCAAACAATTTTTTTGGAGGGGGGGTTCAATATCTTAGGAATTTGATTGAATTCTCATTGTGAAACGCAGTTTTCTCTATAAGCAGAGCTGGCTAGTAAATCAAAGAGGAGTAGCTCTAGTTAAAAAATTATTCATTACAATGGCATCTTTTATTATGTTTTTCTCAATGTCTGTATACGTAAATATAATGAATAAATATACGTTCAGAGTCCATGCGCGAATCTAGAGGGGGGTCCGGACACCCCCCCCCCCCCCCCGAATTTTGCAAAGTTATTAAAAGTATATACCGAAGCAAATAGAAATTGGCTTTGGACACCCCCCCCCCCCCCTGAAAACGTGGATCCCACCATCACCACCAGGAAATAGGTGATTTTCACGTTAGGGAATGCATATTAGGTTGTTTTTTTTTTTTTTTTTTTTTTTTTTTTTTTTTTTTTTTTTGCTTGTCGAGAAATTTTTTGGGGTTTAAGGAGGGATTCTTCTCATAAGAACACTTATTTCTTATATTTAAAAATCAATGAAATTTTCACAGAATCAAGAAGACAATATCATTAAGTGATGGTATCAGTTAGATTAAATTTGACCGTTTTATATTAGAGGCAAGGTCAGGTCAAGGTCATTACCTTTTCCCTGGACATTAAGAATAAAAAATTACTGTTGCCTACTTCTATTTCAATGAATTAGATGTTTTTCCTTTTGCATAAAGAGATATTACCATATAGGGTCTATAAGATGATTTTACCAAATTGACATAAATAATTTAACTAAAATGGATATTGACTAATCCGAATTTTCTCTATTTTTCTTAAAATTTTAAGATATTTTAGTTATTTTCATATGCTTCCTATATTTAAATTTTCATTATTTTCACATATGGTAAAGTTGTCACAAAAAGATACAAAATGTTATTAAGGGGGCCGACTGGGGTTTTCATTGCGCAATACTTCGCGCAGCATAGTAAAACAAAGCGTATTTACTCTTTTAAAGCAACTATTTTTACATAATTTATAAAAATTAACAGATTTAGGAAATCTAAGGTTAAAAAATCTAATTACGTTTTTAAATAACTGATTTTTTGAACGATATTTCAAATAATGGGTATACAGACGTCGTAATAGTGTGTTTTTGACGTTATGAATAACCGAAGTTCTTTAAACGGGGTCATTAATTATGCCATAAAAAAAAGTATAAAATACATGCTCTTGAAATTTTAAACATAGGAAATTGAGAATCTAGCAATCATTTTTATTATTTTTAGTGTAAATCTGTGGTATCTGTCATGTTTTGTTGTACTCCATAAAAACAGGAAAATATGAATTTTGACATTTTGAGATGCTTACGCTGGAAACCAGACGGTAGAATTTTGTGTTTCATGCACAAAATGTACAATGTAGTAGTACCCATCAAATAGTATAATTTGAGCAAAAAGTCTATAGTAGCATTTGTATAATTTGCTTCAAAGTGCGAAAAAAATGGTATTTTCCTATATAATCCCATAGTAAATGTACTGTATTTTGAGATGCTCCCTAAAAAATATCCAGACGGTAGATTTTCACTAAACTTGGCATGTATACCGAAGTCAATGTAAGGTACATATGGTATAAAATTAAAGAGTTTCTCTATAGTAGTTTTCACACAATAAAACCCAGTCGGCTCCCTTAAAAAAAGTTTTGACCGTTTACTAAGAAAGAAAAAACACATTTTACGGATTTTTGGCTCAAATCTGAACTTAGATTGGAAGCTTTTAAAAGCTAACATAATTGTAGTTTGTTTGGAAAATCGTATTTATTTGATATATTTTAAAACTTTAGTCCCTTATTATTAATTTAACTTGCATTTAAAAATTTTCTCCAAGTCCTTGATTGTGTAAAAATTATAACTAAATTCATTGTTCTATGATTATTTTGAGGGCAGAAAAGAAGATATTTTCATACGTCGCCATTCCGCCAAAAATATAGTCCCTGCTAGATTTCAAACTCAGTATACCATTTCTATTTAAAGTTGTACAATTCTGATGAGGAAAGAAAAATATGATCTTTTAAATCTCTTACATCTAAATATATAAAACATATAAGCAAATATACTTTGAACATTTCATCTAGTCAGAAAACAGACAAGAATCCCTCCTTAATACGTTTTAATGGAAGGGATTTTTTTTTCTTGGTTTCTTGTTTCTTTTTTTTTTTTTAATTTTTTGTGCTAGTCAAGAATTTTTGGGGTTTGAATTTTTTTGGACTGGGGTGGTTTGTTCTTTTTAGATCAAGGTTCACGTCTCCATTTTCTCTTCTATTTCCAAAAAAATACTCTCTGAATTGTATATGAAATATGGAGTTATCAAACAGTAATCAAGCTCAAACGTCCATTGTAACAATACAAATCAAGAGCAGAGCAAACACAGCCCTCTAAAAACATCAAAGGTAGGATTAGGTGCCATAGAGGAGTAAGCATCCCCTGTCGACCAGTCACACACATTTACGGGTGAAAGATCTGCCAGGGGTTACAGAATCTGGGTTGGTGTCTCTGGTGGCAAAGACATTTAAGGAGGGATATATGTGGTGGTATCACCACACAGGTTTGATTGCCGGTGGCCAGACAGCTCAGCTTGTAGACCTATTTGTCTAAAGCGAATGTGACCCAGGTTCAAATACAGGTCTGGTACATTGTATTCCTTCCTGTTACATCAAAAAGGTCTTCAATATTGGGCCAAAGAATTAAAAGTTTCTCAGGCCAAAAAATTGAAAATTCAATGCGGTAGGCAGGTTCTTTTTTTTTTTTTTATTTTTTTTTATTTTTTTTTTTTTTTTAAGCAGGTGTTCTTCCTTTTTTCATGTCGGTCGTAAAACAAAATGATTTCAATTGATTCCTATTTTCTTGTTCTCTTGCCTTAATATGTATTCAACTCTAAATAATATTATTCCAAGCATTTGTTTAAAACATAATTCATGAAATACCGTATCAAGAAATATATTGTTCATATACTGAAAACGTCTATCTACGAGGGGTTATCAAAAAGTTCGTGGACTAGCGCCATAAGATTAAAACCGCTTTAGGTACATCAATGAATTTTTAAACATATAGTTAGCATCATCTTTTCTATCTATAGAATAAATCATAAGTTTTATTCTTTAAATAAATTTTTTTGTAAGCTATGGTATGTCCAAGCGGCGCAACCTCAAATATGACGTCTTTTCCTACCTGAGTGTAACTGAGAAAAACTCTTTTGATATGAGCAATTGTCATCAAAAAATCCCGTTATTTCAGACATGTAGTACGACACAATTGTTCTGTAAAATTTGCAATATTTACCCCATTCTGTACGTTCTATGAAATTTTATCGTAAATTTTATATGGAGTGTCCAAAAAATTAAGGTTTGAAAATGACGTCAAAAAGGGGGAGGGGTTTCTTTTTCCAGCTTTCTATAAAGTTTCGAACCTGGAAAAACTGGTATAGACCTAAGGAATGTTAAAACGGGCAAAAGAGAAATAAAATGCATCCAGAGTATTTGTTTTTAAATGCCCAAAAAGATTCAGAGAGATGAAAAATGCACAGTTAATGTCGATTTGAAGTCAGGGTGTCAAAAGTCAGTCACGTCGAAAAGTGACGTTGATCATGTGTGGTAGAATTTGAACATCAACAAATTAAGTATTCTGGCATAATCAAGTGAGGATCTTTCCATTTGTATAGATCCATTTACAATATTATATGCATTGAAAGCAGCTGTTCATGACATTATAAAGTCATATAAACAAGACGGGCTTAAGTCCTTACTTAACTCCAGGTGAAATCATCAAGATAAGTGTATGAGGTAGAGAGAGCGGACAATGAGAAACAATGACGTTGTCGGACGTCATGAAACTAAACGACGACAGCGCCGGGAGATCATATAATGTCTTTTTTATTTTAGAATAATTTGTAAAATTATCAACGTATCGAGCTAAAATTTTCAACATCTCTTAAACTTTTGTTGTTTTATGTTTCCTATAAATTTTGTAAGCACAGACTATATAGTATTAATTTTATCGCATCAGTCCACGAACTTTTTGATAACCCCTCGTATTAGCATTTATGGAAAGGGGATTTTTCATCTTGGAAAAACAGAAAATTGAGTTATTTGCCTTTTCAATATGTCAATAAAATTGATCAATGCGGCAGTTTTTGACCTGATGTGGCGGTGCCTGAGAAACTATTGATTAATTTTTTTTTGGCCTTGGATATTGTTTTATATAAATAAGCTGATTTAAACTATTGTTACAATAAATCATTCTAGATGACATATAATTCCTTTATAATGACAATGCCAAGATAACAAGAAGTCTGTGAGCCAACGCTCACTAGTAATATCCCCGCTTTGATGTGAATATACATTCTGATGTGAATGTACACAAGTTCAGAAATGGACAGACACAAGCTATTAAGGATGAACAAGATGTTGAAATCATATTCATACAAAAATGAATTCCCCCACATTGCAGGCCTAAACAAAGAGTGTGCTAAAATTTCAAGCATCTGCAATCAGTAGTTGCTGAGAAAACTGTGACCAAAATTTGTAATGTATTGTACGGAGAGACGCACGGAAAAACAAGATGTTGACATCGGATTTGTACAAAAATGAATCCCACCATATGGCATGCCTAAACAAAGAGTGTGCTAAAATTTCAAGCATCTGCAGTCAGTAGTTGCTAAGAAAACTGCGACCAAAATATGTTATGTATGGTATGGACAGACGCACGGATAAACAGGAAGTTGACATCGGATTCGTGCAAAAATGAATCCCACCATATGATATGCCTCAGCAGACAGACAGACACACAAGGGTAAAACAGTATACCCCCTCTCCTTCGGAGCGGGGGTATAAATATCTAGACGTTATCATTATTGATAATCAATATAAATAAAAAAACATGACAAGATGCAGTTTAAATTTCTTTTAATATTAAGTTTCTAAATGATCACTATAGATACATACATGTATATAATTAACATAATAAGTACATCATATACAAATTGTTCTTGGGGAATGACTTGGGGGTTTCTGAAAGGAACATCCAAATTGTCACCAATTCTCTGCAGACTTAACAGCACTATTTTGAAATTATAATGGTTTAATTTGTAAAATAAAACAAGAGGCCCAAGGGCCTTAACGGTCACCTGAGTACGATACAACAATTTAGAGAATCCATAAACTGATATATGAAGCTTTGTTGCCCAAAAGCAAGAAAAATAGTATGATTAGCATCAACAAAATAATTGGTCTTACTAATATCTGTCTGTCCCCCATTCATCACTATTGCCATGCAGACTATTAACAAAAATGTCTATTTTTAACCCTATATTATTTCTTCTCACATTGGCCTCTCTTGGCATTTGAAGAACATTTAAAAAGATAAGTTATTAATTCATCTATTATTTCCAAGTCTACCTGATCATTAAAATTATGAAAGTACCTTTTGTATTATACAATAAATATTTTTGCATAATTCTTGTATTCTCTTAACCTTTCAAATACATTATTTACAGTGATTGATTATCAAAGGTGAATGCCAAAGGAGAATAACTTTGCTCAACAGAATAAAAGTTAAAGGAGCCCTGGCCAGGACTAGGGGCCCATTTTACAAAAGAACTTACGACTAAGACCAAATTTTAATTCTGCTTGTAACTTTTTTTAATTTACATTATATTGAAAATGGTTTTAATCTTTTTAAAAGGAATGTAGTAAAATATTTTTACGCTAGCAATTTTAAAAAGATTCAATAATTTTAAGAATTTTAAAATCAATTAAATTTTTTCTGCCTTAGTCGTAAGTTCTTTTGTAAAACGGGCCCCAGAACACTTGACTGTATGGTCCAGAAGTTCAAAATTCTTGTAAAAATTACCCCCGCATATTAAATTTTTTTCTCTGTTTGTCTCGAATATGCCCAGAAGCATAGAAGATTTTCAAAGAAATGTATTTTCACTATATTATTAAAGAAAGCCCCACACTTATACCCCAACCCAGGGGCTATGAATTCACAGTTCTGGAAGGAAGAAGCACCCTTGCTCATCATAACTATACACTTGTTTCTTTGCTTTATAACCAGAAGTGAAAAAAATATTTTGAAAGAAATTATGCATTTTCACTATATAACCAATAGAGTCCTCCACCCACCTTCACCAGAACCCCTAAACCTGGGGCCATGAATTTCACAATTTTGGAAGAGGCATTCTTCCCTATCATAACAATGCACTTCCTTTGTTTGAATAACATCCAGGAGCAGAGAAGAAGATTTTGAAAGAATTTATGCATTTTCCCTGTATAATCAATAGAGTTCCGCCCTAACACCAGAACCCCTGACCCTGGGACCATGAAATTCATAATTTTTGAGGAGGCAGTCATGCTCTTTATAACTATGTGCTTAGTTACTTTATTTTATATCCAGGAGCAGAGAAGAAGATTTTCAAAGAATTAATGCATTTTCACAATATAATCAATAAAGCCCCGCCCTAACACCAGAACCCCTAACGCCGGGGCCATAAAATCCATAATTTCGGAAGGGGCACTCTGGCTCATCATAACTGTATGTACTTAGTTACTTTATTTAATACCCAGGAGCAGGGAAGAAGATTTTCAAAGAAATAATGCACTTTCACTATATGATCTATATAGCCCCACTTTAGCACCACAACCCCTGATCCTGGGGCCATGAATTTCACAATTTTGGTAAAGGGCTCAATGCTCATTACAATCATGCCAACAGTTTGACTGCTTGATGTCCAGGAGTAAGGAAGAAGATTTTTGAAGATTGCATTAATTTTGGTGGTTATAGCCCCACCCCTCAGGCCCCAGGGAGGCAGAGACCATGAAATTCACAATTTGTGTTCTCCTTTACCCATATATGGTATAAGCCAAATTTAGTCGAAATTGGTTAAGCGGTTTCAGAGAAAAAGCTAAAAATGTTCAACTGTTAACACACGACGCCGGACGAAAACGGATAGCAATAGGTCACCTGAGTGACTCAGGTGACCTAGAAAAAAAAATCAAATTAAAATGTTACTGAACAACTGCATGTAGAATGATTGCAATTATTTCATCACAGTGTAAGTATGAGTGAATTTCAACAATATATTGTTAATGAACCAAAAAAGATAGTTTACAAATTTTACTTCAATTTTGAACAGCTTGCATTTCATGAATAGCTTGTATTGTTGTCAATCATTGTATGCAAAGACAAGCCCTTTTGTAATCAGCATTGTCTAGCACATGTCCGTCACAGAGGTTAGGAAAAAGAAGGAATTGTAATGCAAAAGAAAATTATTTGAAAAAGAGAATTACTTTTTATAAATATTGCAATTATCGTCAACTTTTTGAGGATTCTTTACGCTTAAGGAATGCCAAAAAATATTTAAGCAGATTCATAGTTAAAATGTGAAACCTGTAAGATTAAGTGCAGGTAATTTTTATGAGAAAACAAAATTAAAATATTTCCTTATCTTCTAGTGTACATGTATAATGAACATTGTGTTGGATTTCAAAATGTTGAATTTTGTATTTAACTGTACTATGTTTAATCAAATGTTACATTTTTTATCTCAGTTCATTAATATTCAATAATTTGTTTACTGGTAACCATATTTTTTTGGTTTCGGAATTTTGTTTTTCGGAATTCCAAATTTTGAATTATTGTTTTATGTCAGGTTATTTTTTGCAAGTATGTAATTAATTATTGTAATATTAAAGAAGTTAGGAAAAATGGTTTTGAATTTGTATGAGAGGTCAAGAGGTCTTCCATAGCACCTGACTCCACCTCTGGTGTTTTCGAGGATTCGTGTATGCCCTACTTTTTAATTGTAATTTTCAGTTAGATTTTTAAGCTTGGGTATTGTCTGTTATCTTCACCTCTCATTTAATGAGAAGAAATAATAACAATGTGTACACAAAATCTTTAACGAGATTTTAATCGCGGCGAATGAATAACGTTGGAAAAAGAGCATCATTAATTTGGAATACACTTTTATTTTTCTTACAATTACAGAGTATTAAAAGTAAAAAAAAATTGAGTACGCAATGGGTACTAAAATCACTATAGGATATAAATGAATGTTTTGAACCCAATGCTTTAAATGGGTCTAGATTTATTTGAAAAAGGAAATGAAAGTAGCCTTGTAGCCTTCATGTATATATGTCCTAAAAATAATTCTCCTGATGTGCAAATGATACAAAAACAGTATTCTTTTTTAAATATGATTACAGAATGTTTCTTACAAATATCACAAATTCTTACAAGTATCACTAAAACAAATTGATAGAGTGATGAATTCAAAGCCAGTATGCGCAGTACATTAAAAGATATACACGTGATATTTAGGTCAATTTAAAATGGAAGATTATTGAATTATGTACGGTAGATCCGAGGAATTATCGCGTAATTTCGCAAGAAGCACCAATCGCGAAATAAAATTACTCGCTTTTATTTTATTGTGGTGAAATCTATTCAAAATCTCTAGATCAACCGTACACTCGCCAATAATTGTTCTCGCGATTTGACGTCTTAGGGCCATTTCGCGATATTAGATACTCGCGTAAAATAAAGAACCCACAGTATTATCTACATATTAAACGGATTTCAAGAAATAGCATTGCGACAAATTTAATCTGACTTCTGTATTATGAAGAAGAATTTTGCTACAAATTCAAATAATGCTAATTTAAAACAAAAATCAGTGAAAGTGCATCAACGAAGTTGTGAAAGTGTCGTATCAATAATCAGTTGCCTCTAAGGACAATAATAAATACAAAAAATAGAATATCCTCCTAAAATAAAAAAAAAAATATGATAAAACTGTTACTCCTTTTCACAAATAAAAGTATTATTGGCCTTACATCCACTGTCATTCCAGAGTCCATTTCGACACAACGAGACACAATGCTCATTACCCCAACTGTTACTTGGCTCGGAAGGGTACCAGGTTGAAAACGTGATGTTTGTATGGCGATTCCAAGTAAAAACCCCTTCGCTATCCATGTCTGTTGCCCCAATCCAGCATTTACAGCATGTATGCCATGGAGAACAATCGACTAAAAAAAACAACATATGACGACATGACAACAACGCTCAACCGATTCGAAATTCTTTTATGAATAATCAAGGTAGAGATACGTAGTATCTGTAGTAACTGTAGTAAGTACATCATATATATTCTATTAAAGTATAGATTACTTTACCTATTTGAAGCCTTGTTGTTTTATTTAAAAAAAATTAGAGCATGTGTCATGGCACTGCTAATGTGCCAAGGGAACCATATGTGAACGTTTCAATTTAAAATACATGGAAATCAAAATGATTTAAACCCAAGCCATATTTAAAAAAAAAAAATTCTTGCCTACTCTCGACTAAGGATAAAAAAATTATTGGTAGGTGGGGGGCATTTTTTTTTTTTATTAAAAAACACTTTCGAATGTTATAATAGTTATAAATGGATGAAAAAACTTCGAAATTTTTTTTAAAAATTATTGTTTTCTGGAGATTAAAAAAAATGAGTCGGAGCGGTTCTAGTCAGTCGGTCGGGAGATGCCAAAGAAACATTTTTTTTTTTAAGTTTAATTTTATACAAGGATATTTTAAAAACTATTTTAGAGTAATATTCTATTATTGCAGCCGGGAGGACCGGGCTGCTCTATACATATAAGTTTAAGTGTTGGTATATGGGGATTGAGGTGGGAGAAGTTATTCAGAATTAAAGGTTTTCTAAACATTAAAAAGATTGTTAATCAGAATGTTCTTTCCCTTTATAAATTACGAGATACACAATATATTTACTTCCATAAAGTGAATCTGTGAAAATATATATGTTTTTCATATTTAATATATAAAGTTGCTTATCATTTACTATCGGAAAAACGACAGGTCCCTTTTTTTAGAACATCGAATTTTACTTATCGCATAAAAACGTAAAAATGTACTTTACACAGTTCGTGTTTTATATTCTTAAAGTGAAAGATATTTTTGAAAATAGGTGATGCATGTGTCTGGTTTCAAATTATATTTTATGCAGCCAACATTTACTTGAGGAATTGATAAAGTTTAAAAGGGTATCGTTTTTGTTCGATTTTCATCCGACTATAAGTTTTCAAAATATTCACGACTATCGTCTCCATCATTTAGACGCATGCCTTTTTCACACATATCGAAGCGGTTTGATGATAAAGACTCATTTCCATTGTTTACTTTATTTATTTCCCGGGCGACAATTGATGGTTACATCAATGTTTTCTTGTTGTTATTTGATTACCTTATCCTTGTTATGGTTTTAAGAAACTTGTTCCCACACCTCATGGGGATATTTGCATATAATTTCGATATTTTTCCATTCTTACTTGTCTTTAAGTGAAGATTCTTAGGATGCAGTTTTGTTGTTTTAGGCATATTTATTCGACTGCGTGCACTTTGTCATTAGGACAAACGCATGCACAATTTCCTTAATTGTTTATTTAAGAACTTGTAGTCTTGTGGGGTTTTTTAACTAACATTTAAAAAATGTGAATTTAAGTATTTCTTAGTAAAATTGTACATCACATAAAGCACCTTCGGAACAACTTTGACAATGAGTGAACAAAATTAGAATTTGGACGCTATTGGCCCCTGGGTCTCCAGATTAATTCGAAAACGGGTAAAAATAGCAAATAGTTTTATAAAGATGAACAGGTTTAATCATTGAATAAGAAAAGCTCATAAAGTTGAAATATATTATAAGTGACATTACATTGAACTCTGAAGTAAATAGCGGCTAAACTTGTTTGTCATCAATAGAACGAAAAGAGATTTTTTTAAATGAAAGTATAGACTGACGACCCAATTGTTACCCTCAGAATATTTTTTGATGTAAAATTATGATATATTTGATAACAATACAATAACAATTGATATATTAATAATTATCTTTGTCAGATAAGTTCACATTTCAAATACTTAGGTTATCCCAAAAAAGTACACATTTGACAAAATAGTTCAGATGAATATTTAAACTACTGTAACCTATTGTACTTCTTCAAAGTATCTTACCATCACTCCAGGGAGGAAGAAAAGCTTCCATGAGCCATGTATTTTCTGCAGGTGTGGCTATCTCAACAAGAGGGGCTCCATATTGTTCGCATTCTTCCTATGATAATAAAAAATGCATCTTTTCTTATATTTGATTAGAAAAATGCTTTGTTGTCAAGGAGAAGAATCATTCGAAATAAACGTAGTTATAAAATGAATATTTCAAGAGAGAATTACAAATTAATGGCATTGAGACAGTGCATATCCTTAACAATCTCAGTAATCCAAGTACAAAGGCTACAGTTTTCGATCTTTTTGAAAGGAACACAATTCAAGAATAAATAAATAAATAAAATAAATAAATAAGAGAAGAAATAAATAAAATTTTAGAAATCTACATCTGTATTTCAATACATATTCCTATTGATTTTATTTATTTATTTATTTTATTTTACTATTTTTTAATTATTATTTTATTTATTTTTTTCTTTATGTATATTTTCTCAAAATTTATAGAAAGCATATAATTTCTTTCTTATGTAATTGACACTTTTTGATAAATTAAAAAAGAAAAAGAAATCCCAGTTCTTACGTACACCACGCTCAACATGCAAAAGATTATCCGAATCACAAGATACACATCTTCCTCAAATATTACTGAAATACGTCTTTCACGTGTTAAATATCTCACAGACACTTAAACAAATAGCCATATATACAGACGGATAGCAAAAAATACAGATGGGTATCTAGACGTATAGAAAGACAGGGATAGGCAGGCAGAGAATTTGTTAGATACCTAGACAGATCGACGAATAGCTAGGCAACGAGACGGATAGCTAGACAGACGAACAGATAGCTAAACAGACGAACAGATAGCAAAAAAGACAAACACATAGCTAGGCATGTGGACGGATAGCTAGATAGACAGATGGATGGCTTAAAAGACAGACGAATAGATAGAAAAATAGAAAGGCAGATGTTCAGAAAGAAAGACGAATAGATAGAGTTACACATGATAGATACATACTAGACAGACGACATACGGATAAAACCTCATCGTTAGATATTATAAAGAATAACAAACCTAACTATATGTATATTTTTTACAATGCACATCTTATTTTTCGCATTTCATTTTTCTTTTTATACCCAAATTCAATGGGCCACTTCAAACTGGAAAAGGATTTTTTTTTTAAGTTTTGGGAATTGGATTTTTTTTTCTTTATTTAGTAATGACCCGTCGTAGGTCTTAAATATATCTTAAGATATGCCTTATTTATCACAAGAAACTACAGAATAAATAAATACAATAGGGAAAGAAATGAAAAGCTTCTCGACTCTGAGAGAATACCGATAATCTTGGAGAGCTATCAATTCACTTCTTTCAAAGGTTTATAAATATTTTACCTTGGAATCGTTCCAGGTTTTCTTAGTCTTGCTCGGAAAATAGCATCGGCCTTCAAAAGGTTCCCAGCCAATGGGGCAAACTGAAAAGAAAATGAATTCTAAACTGGTCTCGCAAGTGACAGAAAACGTTCTTTAACCCTCATTTACTCAGCTGTTTAGTCTGCATTTATTTCTTTTTTTAATTTAGTTTCCCTGCTACATGCAACACTTCGGATGAAAAGATTTTTGCCTAAACGCTGACTGATATTAATATTTGTATAATCGGCACGATAGATCAGACAGTAGAGAGCTTGCTCCGTTGTTGGAAGGCCATTGGATTTAATCCCGGTCGCGAAAAAATCTAATTTGATAAAAATAGTAATTGTTTCCTCGCAGAGCTCTCACCATTTCTGAAGCGAAAATTGCGTTCTTTGAGACCTTAAAAGCTGAGTTCAGTTCCTTTGAGTAAAAAAATTTCAAATTAAATTAATAAAGAGACAAGTTAGTAACTTATTTGTATTTCTGTACCTATATTCCCATCCTACTTTCGTTGTTTGCTTCCTTTGAGTAAAATATTTTCAACTTAAATTATAAAGAGACAAGTTAGTAACTTACTTGTATTTTTGGACCAAAATTCCCATCCAACTTCAACACGTGTCCTGTTAACAGATCTTTGATTTAGATGACACTTTAGGAGTTTACAAGAAAATAGTTTGTCGTTGTACAGAATTCCGGCACATCCTAATTTTAGCAGAAGACATTGTAACGCACATTCTGTTCGATGAACATTTTCAAAAAACTTTATATAATACCAAGTGTGTGATGGCAAAAGGTTGTCAAATAAAAAGTTCCTTGTCAACTGTCCTTCATGATTTATGGAACTGCAGAAATCTCTGAAGACACTCAGGAGAAAACATACAAGAACGATATACTTAATCATTGTTTTCTCCAATAATGCCTCGTAGAGGTTTTTAGTCTACTTTCAAGTACGGCGAATTTAAAGTATGTAACAGAAAAATCACACACCAGTTATGATACTTGCAATGTACGCAAAGAGCTCGCTCATAAAAATAATGGTCCCTTTGCAATTATATGAAAGCACCTAACATCCACAACGTTAAAAAAATGGTCTTCACAGATGCACGAAAAAAGGGTTATTATTAATGCATACACCTATTCATAAAAAAACAATTCAAATGCACACCATTTCTTTCTACCTTACCTAGTTGGAGCGACGAATCACATGATTATCACTGACTTCCGAATATTCATGTAAGAACATGTTAATTTTACAAATTTTGCAATATCTAATACAATATATATATATATATATATATATATATATATATATATATATATATATATATATATATATATATATATATATATATATATATATATATATATATATATATATATCTGAGGCGTCAACAAGTTCGGTAAAGTGTCCAATTTCAGCAGGCCAATAGCGTACATAAATAGCTGTTTCTTTAGGCCAAATTTTATCATGGTCTTCCTAAAGATCCTTATTGTAAAACCTTCTATAAACTTCTCAAAGCTAAAATTAAACAGTCTTTATAAAACAAACTTTAAAGTAAAGACCTAGCAGGTGAAAGGTGTCTACATTTTTGTGAAATTTAAGATATGTATATTTCTCTAATTATGCTTTATAACTAAAGATTGGTCAGATAAATTGTTACAGGGCATAATTTTAGGTAAAAACAATGAACACATTCAGGTTTTTCACTTTCATTTTCAATGAAAAATGAAGAAAAACCAAAAAAAAAAAAAAAAGATAAACTGGTCTTTTCCCTTTTTTTTAAGAGATGAAAAGTACCAAGACACCTTTTTTTAACCAGGTCATCATAATAATAAATATATTTTGATAATTATATGATTCCCCTCTGCAACTAGGTGAGGTATAAAGTAATGGTGTCGTGCATTTGAATTCAAAAGAATAATTCGTCAAACACGTACTAATATACATATAGGCAATTATTAATGCATACATGTATTCATCGTAACCAATGCAAATGCAAAGGAGGAGTAAACATTCCTTGTCAACCGGTCACACCCACCGTGAGCCCCCTGCATTGATTAGGTCAAAATGTCCGTCAAAATGATATACAATGGCCTTACAATAGGTGGAAATTATGTCAGTAAAAATAGGCCCCAGATAGGTTGCATGCATTTGAAAACAAGGTTTTTATAACGATCAGAATTTGCAAAATGCTGACTTTAAACGAGATAGTTGAAAGCCCTTTAGTAACAACTTATTCGTCAGTAGACTATCTCTGTCAAAAATTGATCGTACTCAGAACATGCCCTTGAGTCTCGAATCAATTGGGAGATATAAAAACCAAGTGCTAGTAATTGTGGAATATTATTACATTAAAAAGGAAAGTGACGATGGAAAAGCTCAAGTATACGCCTTTACTGTACCAAATGTATCAAGGAACAAATTTCCTCTTGTCTTTAAAATAATCAAATCGTTGAATGTTATACTTAATATCGATCGATTGCACACGCTTAATCGCAAAAAACCATAATATTTGTACTTTTCTCGTCGTAATTCACTTCCCAAATAAAGACTGCTTGAATATGTTTTTGTTTTTTTTTAATTCAAATCTAGACTTACTAGTACTATTGAGATTTTACTAGTATTACATAAGTTATAGTGCTTTATTATTCAAGAGTTCTTTTTTTTTCTTTTTTTCCCCCAAAATATTACATGTAAACGTAGTATTCAATAAAAAAAAAAAATCAATCTCAATAAAATCAGTTAAGAACAATCTATTGATTATTTTCTGAAAAACAGTAGACAGCTATTCAGAAAAATAGTCAAATCCTAGTAGTCACTGTTACCAAATACGTGTACATTGTACATGTACATGTATGCAGTTGTTAACTAGATCACTGCTTACTGACAACTTATTCACAGTCAAGTAGACGTTTTTGTATGGCAGAAAAGTAGTCAAATTCTAGCAGTTACAGTAACCAAGTACATATATTCAGTTTTCAACTAGTTGACAGCTTGGTAACAACTTAAATTATTGACGACCAAGTGAACATATAAGTGTGGGGTTAGTAGAAGAAATATGAACAGAAAGTGTTATATCATGGTCATGACTTTTTTAGTGATGTTCTTTTGAATTTCAAGTTTATCTTCAGTTACGAGGGATGTTCGGAAATTATTGTGACAATGTGTATATTCTTTTTCCTAATGAACGTCTTTCGGTGAAAATTTGCATATACGTTTGACAAATAATAAAAATTAATAAAAGCAAAAAATATTTTACAAATATTTTATTTCTTCTTCTCAGTGGTACATGTATATGTATGTGTCAATGGTAGAGGTACCCGGCGCAGTCACGAAATCAGATGTTGAAAATATGTTACACCAACGTTCAAACTCCCGGTGGACTCATAGTAAGATAATTTATATATATACAATTTTTCAATTTAAGTTTGACTTCATTTTGTGCAAGTTTGTTAGAATTTCGATCAGAAATACGGAGATTATTAATGAATTTAAGCGCGGCTTAGAAATCTTTGAACGACGACAAAATGGAACTTGACGTCAAGGCGGCGCAAGGAGCATACCTATAATTTTGTGTAGCGCTATGGAGAACTCTTTTCCAGACTAAACGACCTGCTAAAACAATAACAATGCAAAATGTGTCTAAGGGTATTATTTTTTCATTGGTATATATTTTATTCTTACAAAATATTCAACAAGAGTAAAAACAAGAGCTCCAGACGACGATCAATTATTACATGTACGGAGTAAATAACGTTGACCCGCTGTGCAAAAATTGGTACTGCGTGATGCTAATTCAACCTGTATATGACACTTCGTGAATTTTTTACACTGAGGTACCAACAGCACACATCTTTTTGATTTTATCTTTTAAAGAATTGTTTAAGAAAAGAAACAGTTTGATTTTTGGAATGTTATAGGTGATAACAGAGAAAGAAGAGTAAACGCTTCCCGATCGTTTCACTTGCAAAAACATCTTTGGCTGATTGACGTTAAAATGACGTAGCGATGCCGCTCCAGGTCGATAGACATATGCATGTTTATAATTTCACCGGAACTTGTCTAATTATCCCATAAATTAGAAATTTTGCACATTTCTTTTATTCTTCATATACAAAATGTTGACGAAGTTTCATGAATTTATCTCTGGCCTTCATGGAGTAAATTTCTCAATAATTTCCGAACAGCCCTCGTACGGTTAGTTGATGGCATGAAATACCTCTTTCTTTGTAAAGTTTTAAATATTAAATTACTTTTTTCCGATAATGATTTATTTCTCTATTTATTTCATTTTATTTTATTTATTTATTTATTCTACTTTATTTATTTTTATTTTTTTTTATATTATTAGGTCTTTCCACCTTTCTGTGGAAAGACCTATTGAAATTGTTCTGTTTATTATTATTATTATTAGGTCTTTCCACCTTTCTGTGGAAAGACCTATTGAAATGCTTATGTTTATTATTATTATTATTATTTTTCCGTTACCGCCTTTTGAACCGAAAGACTTTTCGAAGAACTTTATAGTTCATGATACTCGACATCAAAAGTTATTTCGAAAAACTACCCAACGAGTATGACCTATGACCCCTTTCGGAGTTCTTGCCCTTTAAACGAAAAACCTTGTTATCGCTACTCCTTCGAAATCATAAACCGCAGAGGTACGAAACCTTAACCAATGTCTTCGACTAACTGAGTACTCGCTTCAAGGTTTCACTGCGAAAGAATTCGTCAACCCCTTTTATGAGTTATTGCCCCTGGACGTTTCTCATGTTTACGAATAATGAAAAACTTTTCTAAACGACAAGTCGTAAAGACATGGGACCAACTGCATAAGATTCTTTGACCTTAGACCTTGAACTTAAGGTCAAGGTCAAAGGTCAAGGTCATTCAAAATATAAGAAAATTAGCTCTTTTTATAGCTCTTTTGTCTTTCAACATATACTACATATCTTTGCATATTTAATATGTCCTTCTAAAAGTATTATAAAAATTTCATTCTTGTCCCCCAAGCTTGACCCATTCAAAAGTTGTCATCCCTTTTGCAATAAAACCTTGTTATCGCTACTCCTCCGAAACCGTAAACCGTAGACATTCCAAACCTTCATCAGTGTCTTCGACTCATTTAGTACACTCTTCAATCTATACAGTGCGAAAGGGTTCTTCGGCCCCTTCTATGAGTAACTATCCCTGAAAGTTTTTGCTGCTTACATTTAATGAACTTTTTTTTTTAAAACGGTGTATCCTAGAGACATGGGACCAACTACATCGGCATATTTGACCTTTGACCTTGAAATATAGGTCAAGGTCAAAGGTCAAGGTCATTTAAAAACATAAGAAATTCCTTATATATGTGTACAATATAGCAATTCACCAAATGACCTTGAACTTTGACCTTGACCTTTGACCTTGACCTTGGGTCAAATGGAAAAGTAAGGACATGCATCCAGCTCCAGTATCAGGAAAAACATAGAAAGTAAAGATTTCTTGTTTTTTTTTTTGTTTTTTGTTTTTTTTTTGGTAATGACCTTGACCTTTGACCCTTGACCCAAAGGTCACAATCAGGCTTAAGGATGTGGAAGTAGTTACAATTCTTAGTTTAAAAGAGGCATAAAATAAATAATTCATCCCCCCTCCTTCTTAAAAAAAAAAAATCACATCAACAACAACTTAGAATATTACTCTAGAATTCAAACCAGACCTCGGATCGACACCAGATTTGGTACAAATGTAGTATAGACCTCAGAGAAACTTTCTGGAGAGTTTTACGGTGAGTCCTATAAGTTTATAGAAGTCTTGAAATTTCACGGCAAAAACTACAAGTTCTGTTGTGTTTGTAATTAAAGTGCAGGTGAACGAAGAAATGATCTAAACCTTTTATCGGCTATTTCTTCAGATGTCGTTAGCAGCATTCGATTCTCCTGATATGATACGACATTTTAATACCAAGCATTCTCTCTTTCTTTTACATTTGGAATTTATTTGATTTTTATTTAGAATTAATCAGTTTCCAGAAATAGCGATTTTAGGTATATTAAAAACAATTCTCGCTTTCATTGTCTTCTTTCCCTTCTAAAAATGCATGTTGGGAGTTTAATCGGGCTTACAGTCCATTAATACATTTTCATTAGGGAACAGTGTTAACGTTTTCTCACGCAGACCGTCCCTTGTTATTTTATATACTGCTTGTAAGTTCAGGAACTATTTCCTTTTACGGAACTTCTTTCTTCCCCTACCGATTCTAAAAATACGCTTGCATTTCCTCTATAGTCTTAAACAATTAACATACCAATTTTATCGGAATGCGTAGCGCAGTGGTTAGCGCACCTGCCATTCATACCAAGGGTTTTGAGTTCGATCCCAGCTGGAGGAGCATTTTTTTTTTCATTATGGTCTTCCGACTTCCTTCGGAAGACCTTATTGTTTTCCGTCTGTTTTCTATTATTATTATTATTATTATTCTTTTTTTCATAGTTATGGCGATATCTCAGCTGTGGGTAAGCAGATTTCAGAGATTTTTTCAGGGAAGATGCATCATGTAAATATCTCCAGACGTGTTTTTCATTTTTTCAAAATTTACTTCCGTTCGCGATTTTTGGGGAAATTTGTATTTTTTAAATGGCATTTTGTCCAGAAATTTTCTCGAGAACGGCTAAAGATATGAAATGGAAACTCAATGAATAGATAGAACATCAAATTCCAATATGGGGAACGACCTTTATTTTTCGTCGTCGGCACTTCCGGTCGCAAATGGAAGTGAATTCAAAAAGTCCAATTTTTCAACTTTTTTGTTTTTCAATATTTTTCTTTAGGATTTACAGGGTTTATAGAGTGTTTTAAAAGAATTTTAAATATGTATTCAATATTTTGATGCGTGCATTTTTTGCAAAGATATGACCGATCCAAACTTTGTCCCACTGTCTGGGGTTCGAATCCTGCTGGAGGCAGTTAATTTTTTTTTTCTTTGTGTTTCTCTTTTTTCAGTTGCTAATGACTTCTCTCTCTTTGAAAACATGCATGGTAGTTTTTGCTGATTTTTAAAAGCTTTTTTGTCAGAGATTCTGTAGAAAACCTTTCGACATATACTGAATATCTTTGCATCTATAATATGTCCTTCTAAAACTATTTTAAGGATTTCATTCTTGTCCCCAAAGCTTGACCCATTCAAAAGTTGTCACCCCTTTTGCAATAAAACCTTGTTATCGCTACTCCTCCGAAACCGTAAAACGTAGAGATTCCAAGCCTTCATCAGTGTCTTCGACTCATTTAGTACTCTCTTCATTCTATCATGGCAAAAGCATTCTTGGGTCCCTTGTATGAGTTACTGCCTCTGAAAGTTTATGCTGCTTACATTTAATGAACTTTTTTTTTTAAAACGGTGTATCCTAGAGACATGGGACCAACTGCATCGGCATATTTGACTTTGACCATGAAATATAGGTCAAGGTTAAAGTCATTTAAAAACATAAGAAATTTCTTATACATGTGTAAAATATAGCAATTCACCAAATGACCTTGAACTTTGACCTTGACCTTTGACCTTGACATTGGGTCAAATGAAAAGTAAGGACATGCATCCAGCTCCAGTTTCAGGTAAAAACATAGAAAGTAAAGATTTCCTTGTTTGTTTGGTTTTGTTGTTGTTGTTGTTTTTCTTTTTTTTTTTTTTTTTTTTTTAAATGACCTTGACCTTTGACCTTGACCCAAAGGTCACAATCAGGTTTAAAGATGTGAAAGTAGTTACAATTCTTAGTTTAAAAGAGGCATAAAATAAATAATTCATCCCCCCCCTTCTTAAAAAAAAAATCACATCAACAACAACGTAGAATACTTCTGTAAAATTCAAACCAGACCTCGGATCGACACCAGATTTGGTACAAATTTAGTATAGACCTCAGAGAAACTTCCTTGAGAGTTTTACGGTGAGTCTTATAAGTTTATAGAAGTCATGAAGTTTCACGGCAAAAACTACAAGTTCTGTTGTGTTTGAAATTGAAGTGCAGGTGAACGAAGAAATGATCTAGACCTTTTATTGTCTATTTCTTCAGATGTCGTTAGTAGCATTCGATTTTTCTGATATGATACGACATTTTAATACCAAGCATTCTCTCTTTCTTTAACATTTGGAATTTATTTGATTTTTATTTAGAATTAATCAGTTTCCAGAAAGAGCGATTTTCGGTATATTAAAAACAATTCTCGCTTTCATTCTCGTGTTTCCCTTCTAAAAATGCATGTTGGGAGTTTAATTTGTGCTACACATATTTAATTTAACCCAAAGAAATGCTTATTTAAATGTTTCATATTTATTTCAGGATATTCAGTCAGAAATGTTAAAATCCGAACCCGATCTTTTAAGCTTACAACAAAGCTATTTTCAAAAAATTCAGCATGCTCACAATATCGATGAATCGGGCTACAGTCCATTAATACATTTTCATTAGGGAACAGTGTTAACGTTTTCTCACGCAGCCCGTCCCTTGTTATTTTAAATCCTGCTTGCAAGTTCAGGAACTATTTCCTTTTACGGAACTTCTTTCTTCCCCTACCGATTCTAAAAATACGCTTGTATTTATTCTATAGTCTTAAACAATTAACGTACCCAATTTTATCGCAATGTGTAGCTCAGTGGTTAGCGCACCTGCCTTTCAAACCAAGGGTTTTGAGTTCGATCCCAGCTGGAGGAGCAATTTTTTTTTCCGCATTTTTTTTTTCAGCCCAAATGACACGAAAACACTTAAAAAGGTGGAAAGGCGTCTTATTGTTCTCTGAACAATTAGTTTACTAGTTATTATTAAGGTCTTCCGATACATATGATAAGATATGAATATGAAACTTGCTGAGGTGATAGAGCATCAAATGTAGATATGTTGATCGACCATTATTTTTCGTCGTTCGTACTTCCGGTCGCAAACGGAAGTGAATTCAAAAATGTTAAATTTGTAACTTTTTTGTTTTTCAATATTTTTCTCTGGAATTTACAGGGTTAATAGAAAGTCTTCTAAGAGTTCTAAGTATGTTTTCATCATTTTGATTGATGCATTTATTGCAAAGATATGACCGATCCAAACTTTCTCGTATTGTTGCGGGTTCGAATCCTGCTGGGGCGGGAGATTGTTTCTCTCTTTTTTCAGTTGTAAATGAGATTTTTCTCTGTGAAGACATGTATGATAGTTTTTGCTTATTTTTTAAAGCTTTTTTAACAGAGATTCTACAGAAATCCTTTGATAATCATGATCTATGTTGAAAGACTGTGATACATAAACGCAAACAAAAAAATACCTTCAATAAAGTGTTAAATGAAGTGAGGTAGCATAGCGATCTGGAGAAAAGTTCGGTCGGAAGACCACTTGTTGCCCTAGCAACAAGAAACGCATCTAGTTTTTCTTCTTTTTCTTCTTTTTTTTTTCAACCCAAATGACACGGAAACACTTTAAAAGGTGGAAAGGCCTCTAATTGTTCTCTGAACAATTAGTCTCCTAGTTAGGTCTTTCCACCTTTCTGTGGAAAGACCTATTGATTTTCTTCTGTTTATTATTATTATTCTTCTTATTATTATTATTTTTCTTCCGCTGATTTTTTGTTTCGACATTTATCGAAAAGATTTTTTGTTCATCGTAAAGGTCATAAAAAGTTATGAACAAATTTGAACCAACGCATATAACCTATGAACTCTTTTGCAGTTATTGCCCCTTTCGCTAGAAACCTTGTTATCGCTACTCCTCTGAAACCGTAAGCCATAGAGGTACGAAACCTTCACCAATGTCTTCGACTAATTGAAGAGACTCTTCAATCTATTCATTACGAAAGGATTCGTTGAGCCCTTTTATGAGTTATTGCCCCTGAAAGTTTTTGAAGTTTACAAATAATGAAAAATTTTCAAAACGATAAGTCGTAGAGACATGAAACTGACTGCATTAGATTCTTTAACCCTAGACCTTGAAGTTTATGTCAAGGTCAAAGGTCAAGGTCATTCCAAATAAGAGAAATAAAGCTCCTTTTATAGCTCTTTTGTCTTTCAACATATACAGTATATCTTTGCATCTTTAATATGTACTTTTAAAACTATTTCAAAGATTTCAATCTTGTCCCCTTAGCTTAACCCTTTTAAAAGTTATTGCCCCTTGTGCGAAAAACCTTGTTATCGCTACTCCTCTGAAACTGTAAACCGCAGAGACACGAAACCTTCACTAATGTATTCAGTGTCTTTAGACACAACTTCAATCTATTCAGTGCGAAAGTATCCGATGACCCCTTATATGAGTTATCGCCCTTTAACGTCTTTGCGCTTACTAGTAAACCTTATAACTTTAAAGCTAAAAGTCGTAGAAGCATGGGGTTAATTGTAATGTGACCCTTGGCCTTTGACCTTGAATATTTGTTCAAGGTCAAAAGTCAAGGTCATTTCAAAATTTTTAAATTTTCATTTTTTCCATCTCTCAAGCCATTTCTGGTTTCTTTTGTATAAAAATAAAGAGTAGAGAGTTAAATATGAAGAATATATGAAATTTAAAGGTGGAAAGACCTCTAATTGTTCGAGAACAATTAGTCTACTAGTTATTATTATTTTTCTTCCGCTGATTTTTTGTTTCAAGGTTTATCGAAAAGATTTTTTGTTCATCGTAAAAGTCATAAAAAGTTATGAACAAATTTGACCCAACGCATATAACCTATGACCCCTTTCACAGTTATTGCCCCTTTCGCTAGAAACCTTGTTATCGCTACTCCTCCGAAACCGTAAACCGTAGAGGTTGGAAAACTTCACCAATGTCTTCAACTAACTGAGTACTCTCTCCATTCTATTCACTGAGAAAGTATTCGTCGACCCCATTACTGAGTTATTGCCCCTGAAAGTTTTTGAAGTTTACAAATAATATTTTTTTTTCAAAACGATAAGTCGTAGAGACATGAAACCAACTGGATAAGATTCTTTGACCTCAGACCTTGAAATTTATGTCAAGGTCAAAGGTCAAGGTCATTCAAAATATGAGAAATTAAGCTCTTTTTATATCTCTTTTGTCTTTCAATGTATACTTAGTATCTTTGCATCATTTAATATGTCCTCTTAAAACTATTTCAAATACTTCATACTTGTCCCCTAAGATTTACTCCTTAAAGAATTATTGCCCCTTTTACTGAAAACCTTGTTATCGCTACTCCTCCAAAACCGTAAACCATAGAGACACAGAACCTTCACTAATGTCTTCAGGGTCTTTAGACACAACTTCAATCTATTCAGTGCGAAAGTATCCGATGACCCCTTATATGCGTTATCGCCCTTTAACATCTTTGCGCTTACTATTAAACCTTATAACTTTAAAACTAAAAGTCATAGAAGCATGGGGTCAAGTGGAATGTGACCTTTGACCTTGAATAATTGTTCAAGGTCAAAGGTCAAGGTCATTTCAAAATTTTTAAATTTTTCATTTTTTCTATCTTTCAAGCCATTTATGGATTCTTTTTGTATAAAATTTACTCCAGAGAGTAAAAAAAGAAATATATACGAAATCTAAAGAAGGTGGAAAGACCTCTAATTGTTCGAGAACAATTAGTCTACTAGTTATTATTATTATTATTATTATTGGTTAATTCTTTTTCCCTATAGTACGTGCTTAATTCTATCTATGTGCGGTCTGAAATAAGAAAAAAACCTTTTTTTATCTAAATGCATACTTTTACAATTTAAAAAAGAAACATGTCCATTTAATTAGTACTTTTTATTTATGCTTGAAAATTTCCGTTGGGGACAATGGGCCAATAAACTATAAGAATCAAACCTAATGGACTTCAGGGAAGCAACATTTGTCTTCTGACATCTCATAAATAAGGTTAGAAGGCTGACGAAAAAAAAACTCTAAAATATGAATGATTTACTAAATCATTAATATACAAAAATGAAGAAAATTTAAAGAATAGATTTTTTTTCAGTTCAAGGTCCTTCTTCTCAAAATGTCAATCATGTCGATCTTCTAAGCTTGTGAATATTTAAAAAGAATACCAAAAAATAGGATGGTACTTTTTCATATTATGTAAATGCTTAGAAGTATTATAAATGTTTGTTTTCACAATCAGTTTTGTAGCCAAAACAATTGACATCCTGCAAATTTATTCATGTTCAAAAAAATAAAATTTATTGTGCATAACTTATTTGTCTATTCTTTGTATCATTTACCTTGGGAAAAAAATCCATTATTAGGAATTTCTATGTCTGTTGTTTTCGGTAAATGCAATGACGAATATCTGGAGCAATAGCCTTTGATCACAATAAACAGCATTACGATTTCATAAACACCTAAAACATATTCCTCATTTGCGGTTGTTTTAACTTCCTTTCAATCTATATTTTAATATATAGCCACATTATTGTACAAAACTTAATAATCGGATATGATTGCCCTCTGAAATTTGTCAATGATATGGAAAACATTTGTATTCGACATTGAAAATAAATCTATAGGTTTCATGCATAATATATGTCTTGTTACACTTCGATTATTTCAATTTTACATCATATCACATTTTAAAAGGAAAACTTTTTTTCGTATTGTTTGGCTACTGTATGAAATATTTTACTCTACCCATTGGTTAATAATTCACCAGGTTATAATACAGAGAGAGTGTGTCAAAAAAGTAGGACGCGCTATTTCTGAAAAATATCTTACTGCGGTGTTTATTGATACTCAGCCATTAAATTAAAACATCACTGTAATGTCATTCCTTTGTTCTTGAAGTCGAAAAATTTATCTTTGGCAATCCGATAAAAGAAAGCAGTCTCATATTAAGTTAACACCGTATCTAGTCCAAAGAGCCTTTGTTCTTGCTGCATGTCTAAAAATCCTATATTAGAAAATAGCTTTGTATTAGGTTAACTCTGTATCTAGTCCAAAGACTCTTCGTTCTTGCAGTCTAGAAATTTATCTTTAGCAATCCGATATAGAGTGTTGTTATAAATTTAGTTTAATATCAGACTATGGCATATAAGATGTTGCATAATTATACTTTTTGGTCATTCTTCTTCAAAGAATTTATTATTCATATCTTCAAACATATCATTCCTATTCGAAATAAATGTGATTCTTATTCAATAATATTTCATTTCTATTCGAAAAATTGCTATTCTTATTGGAAGAAATATGACTCACATTCCAAAACATAACATTTATATTCGAAAACATGTGTTTCCTATTCGATAATTTTGTCATTCCTATTCGATAATTTGGGGGATTTTTTTTGCAACACCCCCCCCCCCTTATGACTGTTTAAAAAATAGTTACGGTGTCAGAGTTCTTCGATAGATTGTATCTACATGTATGATGATTTAGTGCTAATTCTAAATAGACAATCAAAATTAACTCACAAGAACTCCAAAGGGCCTTAAATTGATATGTATCTCTCGCGCTAATCTGAACTTTCGGGGGTTTTGTTTGAACGATTACCATTAAACGGTTATATTCGAAGAAGTCATTTGCGTGTTGTTTTAATCAATTACATGTATTCAATTCTAAAAAAATCTTTGCATTAATTGTAGACATTACACATGATGAAAATGTAATTTCAGTTGATTGTTTACTGATCTGTCAGATATACATACATGTATATGATTCAAAAACAAGATGTGTTTGTGAACACTGATGTCCCCGTATGGCAATTTAAAGCGAAGGTTAAACTTTCTCAAATACAAATCAAATATGCTGATAACCAAAGTAAGGTCTTGTACCGAGGAATATACCTGTGAAATGTGAAAGTCCTAGCAGCAACCATTGAAAAGATATGGAAAAGTAAAAGTTTTTCAAAAGTAAGTCAAACATCAAGGTCAAATGGTCAAAATTAATGGCGCCCAAGGAAAGGCCTTCTCACAAGAAATACAATTGTCAAGTGAAATATGAAAGCCCTAGCACCAACCGTTTAAAAGATATGGCCAAGGTTAAAGTTTTTCAAAAGTAGGCCAAACTCCAAGTTTAAGGTCAATGGGCTATAATTGTTGGTATCTAAAGGAAGGGCTTGTCACAAGGATTACACATGTGAAGAATTAAAGCCAAAGCACCAACTGATCAAAAGTTATGGCCAAGGTTAAAGTTTTCCAAAAGTAGGTCAACTCCAAGTCAAGGTCAAAGGGTCAAAGTTGTTGATATCCAAATGAAGGTTTTGTTACAAGGATTACATCTGTGAAGAATGAAAGCCCTAGCACCATCCTTTCAAAAGATATGGCCAATGTTAAAGTTTTTCAAAAGCAGGTCAAACTCGTATGTCAAAGGGTCAAAGTTGTTGATATCATAAGAAAGGTCTTGTCACAAGAATTACATATGTGAAGTATGAAAGTCCTAGCGCCAACCGTTCAAAAATTATAGCCAATGTTAAAGTTTCTCAAAAGTAAGTCAAACTCCAAGATCAAGGTCAAATGGTCAAAGTTGCTGGTATCCAACGAAAGGTCTTGCCACAAGGATTAAACATGTGAAGTATGAAAGCCCTAGCACCAACCGTTCAAAAGTTATGGCCAAGGTTAAAGTTGGGTAAAATTTTGTAAAACTGGGTCAAACTCCAAGTTCAAGGTAAAAAGGTCAAAGATGATGGTACCCAAAGAAAGGTCTTGTCACAAGGAATACCTATGTGAAATATGAAAGCCATAGCTCCAACCAATCAAAAGTTATAAGCAATGTTAAAGTTTTTGCGGAGAAACAGACAAACAGACAGACAGACAGCTAGACGGAAGGACAGGGCAAAAACTATATATCCCCAAATCTACGATACAGGGGCATAAAAACATCACAGACATTTACAAATAAAAACAAATCATTTTATAAAACATTGATTAACTTTTGGTCCAAATAATATTAGGATTCAGCATTTGAAAGGATATGTGTATTTCGTCAATCTTTGGATTGTTAATCATTATATAATCATCAAGAAAAGTCAAGTTTTGTATAAAATGAATGTCTAGGCACAAAACGAAACTGAAAGTACTGTAAGTTTCTTCGGCTTTAATGTTCCATGAAATATAATAAAATGTAAATGTTGTGCAAATATCGCAATAAAATACCAGACATCATCTTAAAGATAAAATCTTATATTCAAGCTAAAAAGAAATATGAGGAAGAAAGGTTTCAGGGAACCATATCCGTTTGTCTGCATGTCTGTAGATCAATCATCAGTTTTTCTTTATTAGATAAGTATTTTACGTTTAGTTTGAATAATCATAGTTAAACTACTGCATCTTAAAATATTTACATGATTTATTTTCAAAGTGACATGTTCACAGGTGAACCCTAAAAAAGCAGCTATACAAGAACACATTTGAGAAGCTAAATATGTTTTACTAAATCTTCTCAATGTTTCCTGTCTTGTTTAGAAATTCCAAGTGATGAAAAGTGATACACAGACTTAATCTATTCTATTTAATCCAAGTGTCAGACCCCAATCAAACTGGACTCGTACATGTAACAGCAGGGATTTTTGTTGTCCTGTCATATACTTCTGTATTGATGATGTGATCAACCACAACATAACTTTTTCGATCAAATTTAAGGGCTTGTGGCTAATGTGATCGGTTAATGGATTTAAATCTAGAGAATCATGTAAAGAATGGGGATGTACGAAGCGAGGATAACCCCCCCCCAAGACAATTTATTTCTCAATTTTCAAAGTTCATGGAAAAGTTATACATATATTTTCAAAAGATATGATGTCAGTAATGTCATCTTCAATGCATTTGCATCATTAATTTTATTGAATAGCATACATGTATTGATTGATGATTTGTTTTTTTTAAGGTGACAGTTTAACATATTTAGTGAAAAATGGATTTATTGTAGCTAAAAAAAATATGTAAATGATTTTTGAATATGAATGCGTTAGGTCTCCATTATACACTTAAGTTTAAATATCGGAAGAATAAATGTAAAATTTACTTTATGTTTCCAAAACACGGAGTCTGAACCCATTCATTATGAAAATGGAACATTTCTGTAGATGATCGACATGCTTATAAAAACTCGTTTGTTTAACCACTCCGACACTCTTCAGTGATAGTACTTGGTAGCGTTGTGGTTAATGTGTTAAAATCAAGCCTTTCTGTGAGCTTTGCTCGATTCATTTGTGAGGAGATATCTTTTTTTCCTTATCTTTTCACATACCTTAAAATTAATTATTTTTAGCATTAAGTTATTCAATAAAATAAAGAGAAAAAATGTGTGAAAGATGATATTGACACAATTTTCAAAAAGAAATAACTTTTCCATGAACTTTTTGAAATAAGAAATATCTTATCTCAGAGCAGGGGACTGTTCTTACCTTGTTCACCCTCATTCTTTTTTTGTAATTTACAGTGTACTTATATTCAAATGTCAAAAAATTTTTGAAAAAGTTTACATATTATACTTACATGTATACATATCTTCATGTATCAATACGTCTGAGAACCTCTACAGTATTTAGCAAGTAAGCAATGTCTCAGTGTTAATTCATATATCAAAAAAGGTCAATACATGTACACATACCCATATATGTTTTAGTGTACTTGTTCTTTGACTGTGAATTATAATTAGGGCTGCGCAATAATATCAATATTCGGGTATATTGCAATTCGTTAACAAAACATCGTATTGCTTTACGTGTTTCCAGTACCGATATACCTGCAAAATGATTGGGCTTCAGATAAATGATGTAAAATATGAAATTTAAGATGTCAGAAACATTTTCAATCGTGCCTAACAGTACCAAACAGTAAAGGTTTCTGTTGAATGGTTGCATTTCGTTGCCAAACTGTAGTGAAATCAACTAGAATCTTTTTTTGTAACAGCGTATTTATAGAAGTTTTATACACTCTGCTTATGAATGGAAGTTAATAAAATAAGAAAAGAGCATTTTAACTATTATTAAAAATATTGCAATACATATCGCAATACAGTTTCAAATATCACAGTATATCGCAATGCTGAATTTTCAACCGATACCCAGCCCTAATTATAATATATGCAATATAATAGTGTAATGACAGAGTGCCCCAACATTAATATTCTGGATATGAACAAAAAAATGTGGGAGAATAGAGAGAGAAAAAAAGAATGTATCAATAATGAGTAGTTACATTAATCAAAGTCCATGCATGAGAAAAGACAGTGTATTAATATTCTTTCTGCTGAGCTCTCAGCTTAGTTACTTAATAGAAACATAAAATATAATGCCAGCAAAGTATTTTGGTCTTCACACCCAAAGATAATGCTAAAAAAATATAATCTAGCAAAATCTCTTGTAGAAACAGTTCCTGGAGAATTCAATGAAAAACACTAGAAAGTGCCTTATAAATAATTCGCTGACAAAGAGTGTTGAAAATAATAGAATAAACAGGGCAGGGTAAATTTAACCGATTTTTATTGAGCTATAATTTCAATCGTAAGAGAAATACTAGTAATATGTACTGTATATAAATTCAATTATACAGTAAAAAGAGTTTCAAATGTTTACTTAAAACCTACTCTATACTTGTGTACTTCAAACTCGATCAAGTGTCCATATGTTGTCAGTGTTCAAAGGACAATTTTGTCATGAAATGCTATTTTTGAAATATGTTGAGCAATATCAAAAAAGAGATGTTTTACATTTAGAAACATCATACCACTTATTGACAACGTGCATTTTTTTTAAATAAACACTTTAAGTCATCCATTTTTTTTTTTACAGGCATTCTATTTTATAAATTTTGCAAACACTTTGTTATAATATCCTATTTCTATTTTAGAGCATATTGTATGTAGGTAGCTATCGTACGCTTGGCTTTTCATCAATTGTTTTCAAGCCCAAGGGACACGATGCAATACCAATACATCTTTTTTCTGTGTACGAGGGGTGATCAAAAAGTTCGCGAACAATCTCTATATTTACAAAACCACAATTCAGATCAGAATGAAATTTGACACACATATAGTCATGCACATGTTCTATAAATAACAGATGTTAAATAATGTTTTGCTCCGTGTTTGTGACGTCACAATGTGAAAATGACGTCAATATGTAGGTGACTTGTGACAAAAAATGGTTGACTCAGTCGTACTCGAGCAACGAACGGCTGTAAAGTTTAACGTATATCTTGGAAATTCCTTTGCAGTAGAAAATGATAATTTGTACAAGGTTATGAAGACAAAAGACTTACCAGAAGTTCAATCATTAATTGGATTGATTGGTTAAGTGAAGACAGGGAGATGGTTAAATATGATGTTTGTTCTGTTGCCCAGCGGAAGCAAGTCGGAGAAAAGATGTGTCCTTAATTGAGCAATTTGTTATGAAACGTCGTCAAGTTTAAATTAGAAAAATGGTGGAATATCTTAACAATAATATAATTATTAAATCCCTAAAATATCGCTTATTTTAGACTTTAAACATATGAGATATGATGAAAAGAAGGCGCCCATACTTTATCCACATTGGATAAACGACTCTACCGAGACAGAAGACTCGGGTTGTGATGGGTCACCACACTAATTGTGGGAAGTGTTATCATAATCCACCCATCCTATTGCCGAGATTTGGACACTTCTGGACTGTTCTTGTTATAAAAAAAAAAAAAAAAACTTGCATGGTAAGAAACACAAGACTCGGAAAAATCTTTTAGCTTCTCTGAACAGACTACTACGGAGCATGTCACGTGACTGCCTGGATCACGTGATTCGCGCATGGGCAAACCAATGGCAGATGTGCATTAAAATTGGAGAGGGCTACTTTAAAATATAATAAACACTGAAACCTCATTTTATTTCTTTCAAGGAAGTATAATTCAATTAGTTCGCAAACTTTTTGATCACCCCTCGTAAGTAACCTGTCTTGTCTACTTTTTCCTTCATGCAACGGTTTATTTTTCTGATATATAAATACATACTTGATAACTTTAAAATCCAATTTTAAAATATTTGTGCCTTAAAATTGATTGACTAAAATTGATACGTGTCTTTTTGTCAGCAAAACGCAACTTAGAAAGGACAATATATGATAAGTGTCTTAAATGGCCTCTTAAAATTAATATCTTAATTTTACTTTATATATAGCTTGACATTGCAAAGCTATACATGAGACCTTTATTTGTAATTTTAAATTTAATCAAAAATGCTGTTAATTTAGAAATATGACATCGTAAAGTTCACCTTCTCCCGCCATTTTAGTATATTTTGTATAAAAATGCTTATTTTCATGTAGTTTTTCTTCCAGAAAATATTGAGCGCAAACTAGAACAAACTTTATATTTTTACCAAAGATGTATCTATCCAAAACTAATTACTGACAGAAAAATTGTGCATGTTCTAAGCTGCGCTCTATGTTTCCCATACAAAAAGGCACACTTTTGTCTTATTTTGATTGGATTGAAAAAAAGCATCATTTCTGACGTCATTTACAGCCTGTGAGTGCATTTAAATGTTAAAAATATATTGGAAATATCTCTAATATAATCTCTTCTACAAATAAAAAAACAATTATACATATCTGAATCACATTCTAAAATGCTGATTTTTGGGGTCAAAATTGACTCTTATCATATATAGTCCTTATCCATTTTACTACAAAGGTATTATTTATTTCAACCCGATTTCTAGGATAAATGAAAAAGAGATGCATATTTATGCATTTTTATTTAGTATTTTTATCTTATTATAAGATTGATTGATTGAATGTTTTTGTATAATATCGATTCGGAAATATTTCAGCTATATTTCGGCGGTACGTTCCATATCTGATTTTGACAGTTTTGGGGTTTCTCTGGTTCCCAGAGAGCCCACTTGTTTAAAAAAAAAAAACAGAGATCTTACTATTAGATGCAGCATCAAAAAAGCTCTCTTCA
The DNA here is from genome assembly GCF_033153115.1 of Saccostrea echinata. Classification (NCBI taxonomy): domain Eukaryota; kingdom Metazoa; phylum Mollusca; class Bivalvia; order Ostreida; family Ostreidae; genus Saccostrea; species Saccostrea echinata. The sequence continues at coordinate 21,464,999 of NW_026889765.1, read as the reverse complement.
CATTTTATTCCAAAATGTTCTTGGAAAAAAATCACAAAATTGAAAAGGATTTATTTCTTGATAAGCATGCCAATGTATAAATAAAAACGTACTTAAACTATACTGTATAGTTTAACTGTAGTAAACTATTGTTTGCTATAATGTTTCCCATCCAATCGCAATTGGTTACGAATGCTCATTACATTTTAGATTTACCTTGTATTTGGTTTCCTCGTAAGGTTTTCATGCTACTGCAAATGACACACGGGAAGCAGAGATGTTGAAGAAAGTGCAGTTCCGTCAAGTAAATATATAAATCTCTCATAAGATCTCTCTCTCTCTCTCTCTCTCTCTCTCTCTCTCTCTGTATATATATATATATATATATATATATATATATATATATATATATATATATATATATATATATATATATATATATATATATATATATATATATAATTCCTCATAAAACTTGCATAGTAAACCTTCAATAAGGAAATAACACATATGTTCTGTCTATATTTAATATCTTTAATATCTTGAATAAAAAAGGGGGAAGTCTGGAGTAAGTGTTTAAGTAAGTTTCACCCAGTAAATAAGATAAATTAAGGGCTGTTGGTCGTGGGTCAGTTGAATGCGGCTTCCTTATTTTATTGGATGACCGAAACCTGTGGTTTCGAAAGGTTTCGGCCATGTGGCGTTTGCGCCGAGCCATTCAAGTGATGATATAATTCATTGTGCTGCTGCTGCTTAAAACAAACTTATTTACTTTGAAAATGTTCTGCTTTCAACAAATTCATGAACTGGTCTGGTTTGCTTGCTTAAAACCAACTCAGGTACTGTGCAAAATGCGTGCTGCTTTCAACAAATGCATGCATTGCTCTGCTTGCTAAATTATGTTGAGTAAGTTCGCGGTTAACCCGGAACGATAACTCTACATACATGTAAAGTTTCTGTAAAATACATAAAATATAATTGTAAGGTTAAATATCGTTCGCGGTATACCCAAAAAGGCCATATTTATGCTGCTAGTTGTAATTTGGGGTCGCTCTTCACGCTTGGTGATCACTTTCTGCTTTTAAAAATGCCACGACCAACAATCGCCAATATCATGATAAACGTGTTTAAAATCATGTCTGTATTATTTTCCTCTATATAAATAATATTTTTTCACTAATTTAATTGTAATGACACTTGAGTGTGTACTAAATTTGAACTGCATTAAATTAATATTTATTTAAGTTTTACACTTTTACCTGTACGCACTTCACACACGTGTATACATGAATGAAAACAATGACAGAAATACATGAAATGAAAATTAACAGTCAACAAAATAAATATGTAAAGTAAATAATTATGAAAAAGTCCCAGTCCCTGAAAAATGTGCAATCCTGGATTGCACACAAATGAGAAAGTCATTCCAGCGGTGAAGGCCTATTGATATATATATATATATATATAAATATATATATATATATATATATATATATATATATATATATATATATATATATATATATATATATATATATATATATATATAATTACAGCTGTATAAGTCACGCACGATGAAGTATTGAAACATAAGTTTGATGACCAGTGTTCAGTTCCGCTTCAGCGCGTCAGATGAAAAGATGAAGGTACAGTTGAATTCGTAGCATTAAATAACATCAGTCGAAGGAAAAATTTTAAAAATGTTGAACAAATGAAGAACTCCAACGATGGTATAAAAACGAATCACCCTTTATCATGTATATAAAATAATGAACATTCCCGCGTAAAAAATATTAATCAACGTGGGGGCCATTGTAACAGCCTTGTATAAATGGTAAGTTATATTGTTGAAGAAATAAAACACAACATGACTGCTGGGATCGATGTATGAATAATGTATTCTACGTTTATGGAAAATATACAGAAAAAAGAGTAACCTGAAATATAATAGCAGGTATTTAATATTTCTCACCTCACTCACACTTTTACGCGGATCGTAATTTAAATTTTTAAATCTGAAGGATTTATAAAATACTTGATTTAAATAAAATGATCAAATAGACATTGAATCTTTAGAAATAGTTTAGCAATTATTTCTTACCGTAAATCCTAGACAGAATGTCACAATTATCGCAAGATAAATTTGTGTTGGTGAGAGAGAGCGTCTTCTCTCCCAAAAGTCTAAGGTTGGAGTGCCCGAGATGTAGTATTGGCGCGAATGCGCAGGGGACATAGAAAAACCAGTTAGACCACTCACACACCCGTCCTCTCACTGACCACTCACCCGTATAAATGAATGAATGAAAAGGCAACGAATGAAAGGAGTAAATTCCGAGGGAGAAGGAAAGTCACTCGTTACTATAATAATATAATGCCTCATAAAAATGTATAAAAATGATATAAATAATAATTAGTATATTAATTAATTAGTTATAATTCACCCTGTATCAGTTATAAATGGGAATTATGTCTAAATATACTGAGTATTCAACACCCACACCTCTGTTATGTTTTCAATTGCATTGAATCTGTTGATATTAGGGATGGAATACCTTACCTTCTTTACTGATGATTCAACATCCAGCTTCTTCAGCTAGCTTCTGAATGCCTGACTTTCCCAAAGGTTTCCTTATATACCCTTTGGTTTGGTTAGTCCATTACAAGAGTTGTCAGGCCATTCCATTATTTGAGTCTTCACTGCGTTTTATTCAAATGCACCTTAACCATGTATATAAAACTTTGACCCACTGTTTTGGCCCCGCCCTACGCCTGGGGGCCATGATGTGAACAAACTTTAATCCACACTACCTAAGAATATTTCTTTATTAATATGACTAATAATGGCTTAGCTGTTCTTGAAAAGAAGATTTTTAAAGACATGTCCTATGTATATGGTAAACTTTGACCCCCTGTTGTGGCTCAACCAAATTTTCACGAATTCTCAATTATCTCCCCTTGAAAGAGGGCGTGGCACTTTCTGCATCAAACTTTAATCCCCTTCACCCAATAATGCTTTGTGACAAGCTTGGTTGAAAATTGTCCAGTAGTTCTTGACAAGAAATCGAAAATGTGAAAATTTTACAGACGACAGACAACGGACGACAGATGGATGCCGGACACTCTTCGATCAGAAAAGCTCACTTGAGCCTTCGGCTCAGGTCAGCTAAAAGTCGTAGTTTGCTTTTAGCACATTTTATACTATAAAATTCACATCACCATCCATGTTGTTGATAAACCATGATTTTTTAAAAAGCTATTCTCAGTAACCACTAAATCATTTTTGGAAAGTATGTTCACCGATTATGATGAAACTTTGCCCATTATTACCAATTATATTGTTGTTGTCAAAATTGAAAACCAAGTTAGTTGTTCGTGTATATTAATTATAAACGTTTTGGTAATCTACATACAATTGCACATATGGGTGACACTCCATGCACTATTTGTTTAAGACAGACATATTCGAACTTCGTGTTGATGAATTTCATTAAAAGCTTATTATAGAAGCATATAAAGTGTGCCTTATTACTCAATATTCGTATTTTTTACAAGCTTTTAAGGAAATATGCAAAAATGACAAAATAATATGTGTATAATACCTTCATTCCACAATTAAATAATCTGAATGATAATTATCGAAGTTTACATTAACATTTTAGATTTGTTTGCTTTTCTCACGTTATTCTTATCGGCCGATTAAGCATTAGATCACGAGTGATTTATTTTATCTGTACCTTGAGATAGCAGCTGAGGTCAATGTGTAAAGACGATTCTTTGTCCCATTACATATAATATAGTTATGCAGCAAAGATGTAAGGAACTAATGATAAGGAAAAATCGTCCTAAACTTGAGAAAAGTTTATTAGTTTTATAATATTTTTTGCGAGTGACAGCACTATCGAGAAAAAGGAATTAATTAGACGACACATATTAGACATTCAAAGATTTCTGATGATTATCAGTGATGGATCCAAACGATATGTGTGAAATAATTTGGTATGTATATATATATAAGATTTAATTTTACAGAGAACAAGCATTTAGGAAAAAAAATTCTCTCATATCTCTTACAGTGATACTGAAGCACCCCCATGGTGTGTGAACTTAGACACATCTTAGAATAACATGTAAGTTGGGGGCGGTAAAATAGGTCATAATTGTTCAAGAGAATATATATATATATTTTTTAATTGAAGAACAGAAGGGCTAAAGTAACTCAGGTGAGCTTTGTGGCAAACGGAACTTTTGTTGGAAATTTATACGTTTTTGCATCAATCGAACATAACTGTGCATTTTGAATTTGATAATCCATTGAAAGTATCTTAAAATCTAAGCATTGAGTGAGTTGTCTGTAAATTGATGTGTTTATTCTATATATATATGCTCACTGGTCAACCAAGGCGTAATACAGAAAGAAAGAGATGAAAATTTATTACATTATTTTAGGGAAGTCTTCTAAAATTACATCTGATAAAGAGATTAGAATGTATTAGGGTAGATACTAATTAATGTTATGCGAGTGGAACACAAATAATTTTATTGCGACTTTAACTAAAAAAATTGTGTATGAAATATTTGAAGGGTTTACTTTAGCGATTTTACACGTTTACTAAATCCCTTATTTTTCGAAATATGCCACATAAAATATGAAAGATATCAAACAGTAATCAATTCAAAAAGACCATTGAAACAATACAATTGTGATAAGAGCAAAAATTGACCTCTAAAACATCAAAGATGAAATCAGGTGACATGAAGGAGTAAGAATCGCCTGTCGACCGGTCATCCCGCCGTGTGCTCTTTGTTTTAATAGAGTAAACCGAAAAATCTGTAGACAATTATGCATTATTTTACATGTGAGTTCTTGGATGTTCTTATTAAAAAGATGGGAAGTTGCTCATTCATATTTATGTAGTTTTGGAAGATCAGGTCTTCCAACAACTGTTGGAATTTCCTGGGTTTTATACTTTTGCCCTTCTACATGAATCATATGGACCGAACCTGTGTTTGTATTCTAAAGATTAAAGTTTACTCAAAAGCTTTTGCATGAAAAGGATCAATTTAATTTAAAAAAAAAAAAGAAGTAAACTACAAATAAAGGGTGTTAAAAAGACATTAACCATCTCATTTAAAGTCAATATGTCGACATTCTATGGTGCAAACGGTGACATTGTTTGCAAATACAACCTATCATTAGGTCAAAAGTTTACTGACGTTTCTAATTCAAATTCTTAGACCACTATCTTCGTAATGATTTTTCTGACAAATCTGTTTATCCAATGAAGGAAAAAGAAATTAACAGCAGATGGGACCAGTAGACTGTTTATTATTTGTCCTTGTTGTTCTTTGTTCATAAAAAGTTTTTTATAGAATGTGGGACGGATGCTTTAGAAAAAACATTTTCCTTGAGAGGTTGAGATTTTAAACTTGTACGCGTACGTGTACGTGTGCACAAACTTTGACGTACACGTACACGTTTTTTGTCATTTGTCTGTTGAGATTTTAATGACGTGTAACGTGAATGTGTAGAGTGTAATCGGTGTCTCTGTTTCAACTATTTAGTAGTTTTGTGACATTAGTTTGACTTTAGTTAGTGAACAAAACATGGTTAAAATAAGTGTTCATGAAACTTTACATCCTAAATAATTAACAGCAATAATAGTTTCACACATAAATTGACTAGTTTCTATTGAAAAAGCTACAAGTTTACACCTACGTGTAGATGCCTTTTTACAAGTTGTAGGAACGTGTAGAAAACTTATCAACGCAAAAAATGATGACGTAATACGCAAGAAATCTAGGGAATTCCCCTACTAGACGTACCCGTACACGTATGAAATCTCAACCTCTCTATTGTCTCTATTTTTGTAACTTTTAAAGGTATAAGTAATATTATATTATATGCATATGTTTTTATTCGTATTGCAGTGTTTCTGGACGCAAGAAGTATCTCAAGCAATAAATAAAGGAGAAACCAAAAACTGTTTTCTAAGGTATTGTGTTAATGTTACATGAACATTTTGGGGGATATGAAGATTAGAACTACATTTTATGAAATTATATAATGCCGAATAATGTTAATATACATATAGATATTAAGCCTGTTACCGTTGTGCCATTTTTGGGATCCATGTACTTTGATGACTTAATTCTAATTAACCAAACGATACCCCTGGACTATAAACACACTAGTCGTCAATGAAATCGTTCGCCATAATGCATTTGAAACCTGTATAATATGTTCCCCATTGCAACAGGTAATGAATTGACGAAGAAAGGGGAATATGGTTGCGTTTGATTTCCTAGGGAAAAGTACGTTTTGAAAATATATTATGTGTTAAATCTTATTTTTTAAAACAATTCCCGTCTTGATAATACTACCACTTAGTGACTGCTTTTAAAAAAAATGGAGTGTCATATGCTTACCCCTGTCAGTCCTTTCGCCCGTCTGTCACACATTTCTGAAATCATGAAAAATGCTGTAATTGCACAGCATTACAATTCATTATTTTGTTTATATCCATTTTTTAAAAATTAAAAAATGGAAATCACTGCTTAGATTTAATACTTTTTTAAATAATAAGAAAGAAAACACAATATAACTTGGTTTTGAAATAAATCTTCTGTATATGTCAAGTACACTTAACATTTATAATATTCCGTCTAAATTACAATTACTATACATTTGAATTTTTATACTTATTAAAGATAGTCTTTAATTTCAAAGAATATTCAAAGGGGTTTACAAACTCTTTTCTAGTATGAGATACACTAATTTAAGATTCACAGCACACTGATGATTGTCACCTTGTAAAGAGGGTGTCCACAAAACATACAGTGCCTCTAGGATTACGTAACAATCCAAACAATGTTTTAAATTGTGCTCGGAGAAACCAACCCCTTTCTCCTGATTCTGTTTATGAAACAATATATGAGTTAGTGTAGCTGGTGCTGACCATCTCAAATCTATTGGACTAAAAGAAATTGAAGACACTGACATGCTTCTCCTAGTCGAGAAAGAAATGTACACATTGTCGAACCAGGTTTACTTGTCAGTGTATTTATTTTTCCCCTAAGGTATTGGATCAAAACAATCTATATCTGATGAATTCAGAGAGTTTCCATATGGATAATGATATAACAATTTTCTGAAGGACTTTCAGTGCCAAATAACATGTGTTTATAGTATAAGACATGCAGTGACTTGAATCAAAATGAAATAAACATACACTCATGTTGCAGATACCCTTTGATACCTGATTGTACATTTAAAACTGAAGTGTCTTATTAAAAACATTTTAACAATCAATTCTAAAAAAAAAAATAAGTACAACAAATTATTTAAGTCTTACTAAATGTGAATCTGTAAAAATACTTTTTTACTAGAATAAGGGAGGTTTAAAATACCCAACCCTCAAACAATCAAGCAGTATAATTGTCATTCTAGATATTGTTTCTCTTTAATTTTCTTATATTAAAAAGGATGGCAACTACATCTTCGGGTCAGGACAGCGATATTCGCTTTTTAAGAGCAATATACGTTACCTACTCAGTTTTGCCCAAGTGTGTGAAGATTTTTTTCCTTAAAAAGCATCCCGATGCATCAAAACTCACAGCAGAGCTTCTGGCTGATGAAACAAATCTAATGAAGTGTCCAGGAATCTTCAAAGAAAATAGAAAACTTTTATTTCCCAGGAAAGGTAAAGTGCATTTTGGGTAAGGCATTTTTTCATTATTTTGCAAGTTTTGAGGACATGTAATGATGTTGTTGTCTCTTTTTGTCAAATCTTATGTGATCTCTCTACTGAAGAATGCAATTTTAGTCAAAAATATGAGTTCCATCTATCTACCTACCTAAAGAACAATATATTGATTACCAAAATTTAGTATGATTTAGTAAAAACAGAAAGAAAAATTGCAATCATGGCGGTGCAACCCACTTGGTGCCTTTTAGGACATAAATACTCAATTTAATGCACCAAAAAAAATATCTCCTTCTTTCTTAACATCTTGTCGATAAACATTCTGTATAATGAGAATAAACAACAATCTCTACCAACTCTACATGCTATTTTTCGTATCAATTTCTCGATCAGATTTAATATCCTATTTACTCAATTAGAGGATGTCCATGTCCTCGCTAATTTAGGACATTGCTAGAAGAATAAAAAATAAATTTTCATTGAAAATTCAGCTGAATATCAACGAATAATAATTATGAAATTTAAGGTAGTCCGATCCTTAGGTTCTGAAAATCAGCTTTTAAGTAATTGAAAATGCTCACAAAAATGTCTCTGATTTCACATAATAACGCGAATTTACCCATGGAATTTCATCATTATAGTTAATCATATTATATTGGGGAAATTATCAAAACTCAAGTATATTTTCAGGAAATGCGATTAAAAACACTTGTTATGCATTTTCTAATTAAAAATTGATCAACAATATAATTTAGGACAGAACATTATAGATATCCAGTCATTTGGAGAAAATTGCATCTTTTTTATGCTTGTACAGTATTTTAGTTCTTCTTTTTACTTCAATTGTCATATAATACATAGTGTAAAAAGCTTGTGCTATCATTGCAAGACATCACATATCAAATATAATTTCATGTCATTCTAATAAGCAGTGGTAAGTAATGCTAGACTAAAGGAAATTCGATTTCTCTAAAACCGAATTCATTTTTTTTTTCTTTTATGGGGTACAAATGTCAACTTTTTAAAAGACCTTTTTTGAGACTTCAAAGAACCTTGAATCATATGAAGATGCATCAAATGAAAATTGTTGCACGAAAAAAAATCCAAGCTTCATTTTGAGACTTTTTAAATGAAATAATAAATTTAAGAGTTATCCTTCCTGGCTGAGGATCGGATATCCTTATAATTCATTATTGATATTCCTCTGTTTATTAGGTCTTTCCACCTTTCTGTGGAAAGACCTATTGAAATTGTTCTGTTTATTATTAGGGCTTTTCACCTTTCTCTAGAAAGATGTAACAATGCATAAATCGGAAAAGCCATAGATAAATCATTAACTAAAAAAGAGAAATTATCCATTGTATAGACGTCGCTAAGTCTTAGGTTAAAAGAAGCACTCGACAACGTCATCACGTGACGTCTATATATAGAAAAAAATGGCTTAACGAAAAAGTTAAAAGTTCAACACTACCCGGAGATAATCTATTTCATTTTGTGAAAATAATTATGTAATAACATCACTTGGCCATGAAAAGTGCTGCTAGAATCCTACTCTCTCGACACAGAAAAATATATTCCAAAGTTCCACATGAAACCTTACCAACATTTTTACATTTTGTACACACGATCAAGGAATTGTCATCAGTTCATGTTAGCCACACGATTCTATCAGCACTTTCCAAGTACTATAGAATACACGCTTTCGATACAAATAAAAATTATGTTTCAAAGAATGCGGCGTAGTTTTGAACTTTTGCTTCTTTGTTGTTAGATTGAGAGGAAAGGCTGATCGGGATTTTCAAAGCACTGCCTGTGTTCATTGTAAGAAAACATGATAAGAATAAATCGGCGTACCTGATACTTTATCTTTAATTCCCTATGAATCACACATTACTTTCATGATATATGCTTTAAAAGTCCCATTTCATATATTTGTTTAACTGAATTCTCGTCACGTTTAATTTTTTCTCGGAAAATATTTGATCGATAGTTTTGACGTCATGGGTTTGGCATTTAACCCCCGAGAAAAATACTCAGCTATTTATACCACCCCAAAACGATAAGATTTAGTTTATATTATGTTTTTTGAATGACTCCATTTATTTCTTAAACCTGAAATTAAACTCTAAATATAGATATTGAGAAATCATTATCTCTAAAGTTCACTTCATACAGCTTACTATGACATCATATTGTATAGGCAAGTAGGATATATTGGTGTAGCCTTAACATACCCGCGCTTTCGCAAGAACTGCTTGTTATCGCTACTCCTCTGAAACCATAAACCGTAGAAGTACCAAACTTTCACCAATGCTTTCGACTAATCGAGAGGGCTTTTCAATCTATTCATTGCGAAAGGATTCATCGAAGCCTTTTACGAGTTATTGCCCCTGAAGGTTTTTGGCGTTTACGTAAACTTGAAAAAAAAATAACGCTTAAACGTAGAGACATGGGACCAACTGCAATAAAGTTTTCAACCTTTGACCCTTAAAATAAGTGTCAAGTTTAAAGGTCAAGATCATTCAAAATATGAGAAATTGAGCTATTTTTCCATTTTTTTTTGTCTTTTAAAATTGATTAGAGACCTTTGCTCCATTTATTAGCACTCTATAGGATATCTTAGAATTATTTTGCAACTCCAAACTCTGACCCCTTAAGGCGTTTCTGCCTTTGCACGATAATCCTTTGTTATCGCTACTTCTCCGAAACCGTAAACCTTAGCGACACCAAACCTCCACCATTGTCTTGTATAACTTTAGGTTATTCTTCAATTAACTCATTGAGAAATGATTCGTCCACCCCTTCTGACAGCTATTTGCCAATTGAGTTTTTGACATTTTGCAATCAAAGCATAACTTCAAAACAGTGAGTCGCAAAAACATGGGACCATCTGCAAGTAGGTAACTTGACCTTTGACCCTGAGATTGGGTCAAGGTCAAAGTCAAGGCCATTCAAAATCTCGAAATCCGCCTGTAGTTAAATAATCATATGTGATTTGAACTTTGACCTTTGACCTTGACCCAAGGGTCATGAGAAGAATGTAAAAACATTTTTACCCAGCTTTCAGTTTGTCTAAGCAAAAACCAAGTTCTTTTTTTTAATCCTGATCAATGTTCAATTGTCCCATGATCTTAGAGTCATGACAAGCTTTAGAAAATGTATTTAGTTTTTTTCAATTTAAGCTAATGACAGGATAAGAAAAATGCCTTTAAGTTGAGAAACTATCAAAAAAGGGGGGTATTAAACCAATACCGATATAAAAATGAAATATTTCAGGCTTTCATTATCTTATTTTTGTCTTAAATTGCATGTAGAACAATTTATTTATTATAGTTGCATTTAATATAAACCACTTTAAAGCTAGTTTAAATCAGGAATCTGCTTTCCGAACCTAAAACAACCTTAGGATCCTCAGTCCGGCCGCTTCAAGTCTAATCCATGTTTTCCCATATGACTACCTACATACATGTTAGCCTCGAGTCTGATCTACTTCATCGGCACTTTTCTAATTAGTTTAACTTAATCAGAACATTTAACACCTCAAATTAAACCTTCCAATGCATAATGCACAAACATAGAAATACGATATGTACAGTAAAACACATATCAGACATTGTTTTTCCATGGTTATTATGTAAACAATACACATAAACACGGAAGTAAAAAGAGAGAAAGAGAGAGAAAAAATAGAGAGGGAGAAAGGAAGAGAGAAGGGAAAGGAGAGAAGAATTGGCCCCTAAATCGAAAAAAAAAAACATGTTTAGGAGATGCGCGAAGAACTTTTGGACTCTCCAGAGGAACGATCCCGACAATAAATCTATAATTTTTGAGTTGTATTTATTTTCATGCATTTTTTAAAGCCAAATGATATGAAAACACCTAAAAAGGAGGAAAGGCCTCTAATTGTTCTCTAAACAATTAGTCTACTGGTTAATTTTCTTCCGCTGATTCTTGGTTTTCAAGTTTAACGAAAAGATTTTTTGTTCATCGCAAAGGTCTTTTAAATTATAAGGAAATTTGACGCATTGACTATGACCTATGACCACTTTCAGATTCCTGGCGCCTTGCACGAGAAACTTTGTTATCACTTATCCTCCGAAATCGTAAACCGTAAAGGTACGAAACATTCACCAATGTCGTCAACTAATTAAGGAGACTCTTCAATCTATTCATTGCGAAAGTATTCGTCGAATCCTTTTATGAGTTATTGCCTCTGAGAGTTTTTAATGTTTACAAACAATGAAAAAATTTCAAAACAATAAATTGTAGAGACATCGGACCAACGTCATAAGATTCGTCTTTGTCTTACCTTGAAATTTTTGTCAAGGTAAAAGGTCAAGGTCATTCAAAATATGAGAAATTTGGCTCTTTATATACCTCTATGGTCTTTCAACATAATATACGAAATACTTTGGATCTTTATCTTTAATATGTCCTTTTAAAACTATTTTAAAGATTTCAGTCATGTAACCTAAGGTTAACCCCTTAAAAATAATTGCCCCTTTCAGTATAAACCTTGTTATCGCTACTCCTCTGAAACCGTAAACCATAGAGACAATAAACCTTCACTAATGTCATTAGGTTTTTTAGGCAAAACTTCAATCTTTCAGTGAAAATGGATCTGATGATCCCTTATATGAGTTATTGCCTTTTTACGTCTTTTTTTTTTCGCTAACTGTTAAACCCAATAACTTTAAAATTATATGTTGTAAAAACATTGGACCAATTGCAATGTGACCTTTGACTTTCGACCTTGAATATTTTGTCAATGTGAAGGTTATTTATTTTTTTTTTTTCATTTTTTTCCCATTTTTCTAGCCATTTCTGGTTTCTTTCTGTATGAAAATTAACAATAGAGATTAAAATATGGGGGGAAAAAATATGAAATTTAAAGAAGCACAGGATGATAAACCATCTTTAAGCAATCGCTTTATTGTGGCTTAAAGGTGGCTTAATGGTGGCCTATAGAAGTTAATTCCTTTAAGCCACCATTAAGCTGCAGCTTCTAGGTGCTAAATGTCCAAATTTCATTAAGCTACCATTAAGCCACCTTTATGCTGCAGCTTAATGGTGGCTTAATGTCCAAACTAAATAAAATCACCTTTATGCATCTTTTATTAAGTTCACCTTTGCGCATCCTTTATCAAGTCTTCAAACTAACTTGTTAAGTTTAAAGTTGTTTCAATATCATTTACGCAAAATCTTATTCAATTCATAATTTTGTCTCGCAAATTCTAATATTTCTGTCAATGCGTATAAACTCGGGCACTGAGAGCAGATTCAGCAAATTCCTTGAAATTTTCGCTACCAAAGATCAGTTTGTTAAAATACTTGTTTTTAATTTTTTTTTATCCATAAACACGTAATATATATTAATTTAAAAAAGATCACTTTGTATTTTTCTTTCGTATATAGAGAGCTACGTTCCGCTGCTGAATTCATATGAAATATTGTAATATAGAGTCATCTTCTTCCGAAAAAAGATAAAAGTATCTAAGTCTCTTAATTTTTCTTTGGGTAGAGAAATATTAAGATTTAAAAAAAAAATACATGCGTATTATTATTACTATTATTATCATAAAAATTTGTATAGCGCTAAATGTAATTAAAATTACTCTAAAGGGCTTAAACATTAAAATAAATATTAAAATATACAATAATCAACACATAATTAAGAATCTGAAATAGACATATAGATATTCAAAAAAATAATAAAGATTAATTAAAAATTAGATCCTAGTAGCTATAACTATATACATTATTAAATGGGGGAAAATAACCCTAAAACATAAAAAAAAGTATTACAAAAACAGAGAGTCCATAAAGTGTGTGTATAAACATGAACATAAAAGTTTAAATAATTACTATATTAATGATTAAAAGCCATTTTAAAGAGGTGAGTCTTAAGACACTTCTTAAAACTATGTAGATTTTGTTCGTGTCTTAAATCTGCCGGGAGACTGTTCCAGAGTGTAGCTGCGCTTACATCGAAACGTCGATTTCCATATGACTTGGTTCGAGCACGAGGTTGAGCTAAACACCTGGAATTCTCGGACAGCAATGATCTTGCTGGGAAAAACAAATTTACAAGGTCTTGAATAACGGTGACATCCCATGCAGTGCCTTAAATACTCTTATTAATATTTTATACTGGATCCGAAATTCCACTGGCAACCAATGCAAAGAAATGAGGACGGGGTGATATGATCTTGCTTCTTAGTCCTAGTTATTATTCTGGCCGTGGTATTCTGAATTCTTTGTAGTCTTGAACTAAACCCGTATAACAATGCGTTTCCGTAATCCAATCGCAAGGTGACGAGTGAGTACACTAAGGTCTTGCAGGCGCTTTCTGTTATAAGTTAACGTATGCGACCAATGTTACGTAGTTGGTAGAAGCACTGTTTTGAAATTGAACTTATCTGGTCGTCCATACTTAGTGACCAATCAAAAAAATACGCCTAGGTTTCTTACACAGGACGATACATTAATGATTTGACCATCAAATTTCAAGCTGTAATTTGCGAATTCACAGCATCTGGTTTTCGGCGTAAAGACAATAGGTTCACTTTTGTCTTGATTAAATTTAAGCATGTTGGTTTTCATCCATGTGCTGATATCAAACAAGCATTTCTGTAACCTTGTCGCTACGGTATCCCAGGTCGCTGCTGGTTTGATGATCATACATGTATATACCTGGGTATCATCAGCGTAGCTATGAAAGGACATTCAATGTCTGCGACAGATCTCACAAATGGGTTTTGCAGAACATGCAGTAGAGCTTAGGACCTAAGACAGACCCTTGTGGAACTCCGAATTTTAGCTGAAAAATCAGACGACACAATTGATTGAACCGCGACTCGTTGAAATCTGTTGTTAATGTCATAAGAAAATTTAAGGCGATTAACTAGAATAAAATGATCGATCATGTCAAAGGCCGCTGACAAATCCAACATCAAGAGAACCGCACATGAGTTGGAATCTAGTGCTGACACGATATCATGATGCACCTTCAGGAGAGCTGTCTCTGTGGAATGTTTACTCGGTATGCAGATTGGTAAGTATCCTGTAAATTGTTCGACATGATGCTCTATGCGTGTACTAACCACATTTTCAAGAATCTTTGAGATGAAAGGAATGTTAGAAACTGGGCGGTATTTCTTTACTACCTCTGCATCAAGTCCTTCTTTCTTCAATAGTGGACGTACTATTGCTTATTTAAATGATGATGATACCGATGATTCTGCCAAGTATTTGTTGATTATGTTCGTAATAATAGGAAGCAGACTGTCCATGCATAACTTTGGAATTGGTGTAGGGATAGGATCTAACTCACACGACTTAGAGGCTGAGGTCATGATGAGTTAACGAACTTCAGTCACTGAAGTTGAGTAGAAACAGTACAAAGATGACCCTATAAATCCAATATCGCATATAGAGCATCAATTTCTAAATATTTAGAAGCAGCAAGCTGGTCTCTGATGGTAGACATTTTCCCCATGAAAAAGCTCCCAAAGGTGTTTGCATTTTCTTCTTTGTTGTCACGAGTGGGAAAAATAGGACCATGATTTTCTTCTCTGTTGTCATGAGTGGGAGAAATAGGACCATGATTATTGCCCAAAGGATTATTTGTTATCCTATAAAGTTGTTTCTGGTCGCTTCCATTCTCTGTGATTTTTTTCCAATAGTATTCCTTCCTTGCAGACAGCAGTAATCTGGATGACTGGATTAATCTGGATTTAAAAAGTCCTTAATAAATTGTCAAGCCTGCTTTCCGTCTAAGTCTCTCGGCTCGACGTTTTTCGCGTTCTGCTAGTCTAAGTTCATCAGTATACCAAGGAGTGTTTGGATGTGATGTAATAGTTTGCTCAGGGGCATGTTGGTCCAAGTTAGTGCGCAATTCTCGATTTTAGATATTAACTAGTTCTTCCACTGGCTAGTTCACTTCATAGAGTATACGTAAGTCTAATGAAAACAGATCACTTCTAAATTCCGAAATATTAATGCCAAAGTTTTCGAAAGGTTATGGTTTTCCCTTCTTTTGAGGGTTTGGATATTTGTAATGAACTGTTACGGCAAAGTGGTCACCTCCAGCATTGCCACTGTTATCACAAAGGACGGGATCTTGAATTGTAGGTAGACTATCAAGAATGTGACTTTTATTCCTTGTGATGACTACGTCCAGAGTGTGACCTCGGTTATGAGTGGCTCCTTTCACATGCTGTGACAAACCATGATCTTCCAGGACTCTCAGAAACTTCCTAGCCTCAATGTTGCTTGGATCATCTAAGTGGAAGTTAAAGTCACCGGTAATTATCCATTCGTCAGGAAGTATGACCAGATTGTCAAGGTAACTCGACCATTCCTCAAAATACACAGAATTTCGGAACCCATTAGCTTTAGATGCCGGTGGACGGTAAACTACAGAGAGACACACGTAATTGTTCAATGAACTTACAGTTCATTCCAAGTGCTCGAAATGAGTGAAATGAAAATCTGTAGTCTTTGGTTTGAAGTTAATATGCTTTTTGCGGATAACTGCTAATTAACCTCCTCGGTGATCTTTCCTTGACTTTTGTAAAACATGATATCCCTCAGGTGTAAGTTCGGATAAATCTCTACCAAGCCACGTCTCCGTAAGAGTTAGAAGGTCAATATCATTTGAAACAATATAATCATTGATTGCAGTTGTTTTGTTTACAGCAGATCTGCAATTCAGAGTAACAAGGGACATGCACCTATAACACACATGATTTTTTTGTCCTAGGTACTGGCCTCAAATTTGTTACATTCACATTCCTGACTGTGTTTTACCTTGACACCATTGATCGTTTTCTAATACAGGTTGATATATGACATGGGTAATTTAAATCAGATTTATGGCTAAAAACAGTTATTAAGATCTGAAAGTTTATTTGTCTTATAGATTTTTTTAGTTGATTGGAGCTGTCTATTGATTTTAACTAAAATTTTGTGCTGTTTCCTGGATCCTCCACGTGTACCCCTGTTCGTGCTGTATGTGTACAGACCCATGTTCTGTAGTGTCTGCTTGAGGTCAGTTGGTATTGTTCCCTTGACACTCATGCTGGTCAGCTCACTTCTTGAATAGGTTTTCATTGATGTAACGCCTGGCTGCACTCCAGTGGACTGTCTTTTTATGTCCCAAGAATATCACATATCTATTGTTTGATGTACATCCTTGAAATTCTCTCTGAATTAAGTATTTTAGAACACAAAATATATTTCCATCTGTACACTGAGCATCTCGGGGCCGAGGCCCATTGCTTTTAAGCATTGTTAATATACATTTAACATATTAGTAGTATTTTTTTTTATATAGAGAGAATGTAAGGCGAAAATAGTGTACTGAAGTTATTTAAATCCACTGTCATTCAACAGCTTCGATAGCGTAGAGTGAGATGAGTACCTGACTCCAGAGGTGAAGGTACCGGGTTCGATTCAATAGTGCCACATTAATTTTTTTTTAATGTGAAAATAACCTTGTTAAAATTGTCTTAGTTCTTTCCTCGGTAGAGGTACGGAAAGGAGAATATGAACATAACAAATTCTGTTTTCAATGTAATTTGCAACTCTCCATTCCTGAAAAATAATGGAGTGCTAAAACAAAAGTATGACGTCACAGGTCGATTTTACCACGAAGAATCTTGAAACTAGCATTATTAGTATCCAGAAAAGCACTATATACGTGAGAGAGATTGCTGTGCTGTCAGCCAGTGAGGCGCTCAAGGGGTATAGATTATATTGCAATCATTGAATTCTATCATGAATATTTTGAATGATTTAATTCGTGGTTAAGTGCCATTTTTATTTATAAAGCAGAAGTAATAATTTATCAAAATATTTTTTCAAAATCAATTTTCATAGGAACAGCCGATCAGATTAAAGATTACATCCGAGCAGATATATACACAAAGGGAAGCAGGGTAAAATAAACAGTGTGCTGTATATCTACTGGTTAGACAATAGATCTTAAGTAGGTGTCCCCACCAGTCAGCTAACAATAAACTATACGCAAAGTACAGAGACAGATTTTGATGATCAATTATCTTTACAAAACTTAAAATCTAATGCAAGTATATAAAAAATTAAAATTTATGATTCTAGGAAAAAAGGCAATTATTTTGATACCCATTATGATATAAAAAAAAACTTTAAACTGAAGATGATATGATAAAAAAAATATTTATTTTTTACGCAAAGATTGCCAATTATTTAGCACACAAAAAACCGTAAATTTCTGCAGCACTTTTATAAGAACTATAATCTGTTTTTTTTTTCCATCTTTCTCTTTCGAATATATATTTACTTTCTAATAACAAAACTGTGTTATATCTGTTGAATTTCAATCTCTTCATACTTATAAAACTGCGAATAAAAGAGCGAGGATTCATAAAATAAAACAAAACGAAATCCACGGTTAAGAAATATTAACGTAATATAAAGTTTACATATATATATATATATATATATATATATATATATATATATATATATATATATATATATATATATATATATATATTATATATATATATATTGGGGGTGTGAGTGGGTGTGGGTGTACTTATTTATATTATTGATTAATAAATACAAACATTAAAAATTATACATCAACCAATCCAAAGAAATTTTGTTAAAATTAAAAGTTTTACATTTTCCCAACCAGTCAACAGCCTCAATAGCGTTTTCTTCCATTTTTTATTTTTCTTTCTTTTACATTATTTTTGCCAAATAAACAAATGTGTTAACTCGACATTTTTAATTTGCGGGAAGAAGTCATTATAAAAATAATATTTCACCCATAAAAGCAGTTTTATCGACAGGTGACTTCATGGTGGTTTAAAGGTGGTTTAATGGAAGCTTACTGGAGTTTGGACATTAAGCACCTATAAGTTTGGCTTTATGGTGGCTTAATTGTGACTTAAAGATTGCCTAGAAGCTACCACTAAGCACCTATAAGCCACTATTAAGCTACCTTTAAGCACCCATTAAGGACTTTGAGATGGAATTTTAACTGGACTAAATCAAAATAATATTACATAAAGGTGCATTTGATGTCCTAGCTTTGACGAAGAGTAAACTGGACAACACAATAGAAAATTCAGAGATATCAATTAATTAAAGGTTACAGAATTGTGAGGAGAGACAGAAATCGAAATGGGGGAGTTTACATAAGAGAAAAGTTTACTGTCACAAAAATTAAAATCATACATGATTTGGAAATGCTTGAATTTGTTATCTCTATTGGACAGTCTACTAAAACATCTTGCGTCATGTCCTATCGGCCACCAAATTCCACAGCGGATTGGTTAGAGAAGTTTGAGGAACGCGTTGAACAACTAACAGTGGAACACAAAAACATTATATTTATGGGTGATTTTAATGTGAATGAATATAAGACGAAGCGTTTAAAGACTACAATGAAAAACCTTGGATTTTGGCAACTAATAAAAAGCGCCACTCGTGACACAAAAGAATCCGTACTTTAATCGATCATATCTATGTAACTAGTCCTGATAAGTACTCTACTTCAGGAGTTTTACCAATAGGAATAAGTCACCATAACATAATCTACACTGTAAATGGTAAAATTAAATCCGGTGCAAACAGTCATGTTCACATAAAATATAGAAATGCCTTTAAAAGAAAGAAGAATCAACTCGCAATCAGAAGAATGGATAAACGATGATATACTTACATAAATGCACTATCGTGAACACCTCTATAAAATGGCGGTACGCACCTATGATGACCATGCAATGAGTCTCTACAGGGCATCGAAAAACAGGGTTGTGAGTATGCGAGTAAGATCAGAGAAGCTAAGCATGCATTTGTCGTAAAAGCAATTACCCAGGCAGAAAACAAGCCCAAATACATGTGAGACAAACCTAAGCAGTTTTTACCATCTAAGAAAACTACTACAACCTGTACATTTCTTAAGGACAATAACATACTTTTTAAAGATTCAAAAGATATTGCCGAATGTTTTAACAATTATTTTTGTAACATTGGTCTCGACTTAGGAAAATATTTTGATGACACTTTACCTACTGTCCAAAAACAAATGCCCCAACATTCTTTTACAGTACCAAGTTTAACACTGAATTTGTTGCAAATGAGACAAAGCTTGTTTGTTTGTATGTTGTTTAACGTCCCTCTCGAGAGTTTTTCACTCATGTGGAGACGCCACCACTTGCCGGTGGGGAGCTGCAAATTTTGTCCTATACTCGGCACTTACGGCCATTGAGCATTGAAGGATCTTTTTCGTGCCAGCACCTACTGCGACACAGGACCTCGGTTAATACGGTCTCATCCGAAGGACCGGTCTCCATGTCCCACAGTGGGATTCGAACCCGCGACGTAAGGATCAACTCCTTACTCCGCGACTCTAGAGCAGACGCTTTAACCACTGCGCCACGCGGGCGACATGAGACAAAGCATATGTCTTTATCTAAAGCAATAGGTTTGCTTTCCTCAAATAGTGTATGTGATGTTCTTACATATATTTTCAATTTTTCTTTATCTTGATGTAAATTTGCAGATGATTGGAAAAAAACATGTGTTGTACCACCTTTTAAATCAGGGGATGAATGTTTAGTTAACAACTATCGGCCTGTATCAATTTTACCCTGTGTCAGCAAAATTTTAGAGAGACACGTTTTTAATTCATTTTGTGAGTATCTGTCGGTAAATTCCTTATTATCCCATGTTTACCCCTTTATCCCATGGATATGACTCATTGGATAATTTTTCATATACCACAGTAGAGTGCAGTTGTGACGTCACAATGGATTTTGCGCTAGCGTGATGAAGTAAAATAAAGTGGAGTCCTATATAAAACAGTGTAAAACATTGGTTATGAAGTACTAAACATGGGATAAAAAGAATCTCCCATGATTTGTAGTTGGATATGGCTTTTATCCAACTCGTTGTGTGTTTTTATCCCCTCGCCAAGGCTCGGGGATAAAAAAAAAACACACACAACTCGTTGGATAAAAATCATATCCAACTACAAATCATGGGAGATCCTATATATAACGAATGATTGTCAGTCTGGTTTAAGACCTAAACACTCATGTGAAAGTATCTTATTTCTGTATTAGATATATGGCTTAAAAATATTGATGAAGGTAAACTTACGGATGTACTTTTCATAGATTTAAGGAAAGCATTTGACACTGTTGATCACAAGGTTTTATTACACAAACGTAAGCCCTTTGGTATATGTAATGATACTTTTGAAGGGTTTAAATCATATTTAACAAATCGTGTATAGAGAGTTATTTGGAAAGGGGATCTATCAGATGAAAAGAATGTAACTATTGGGGTTCCACAAGGCTCTATTAGTCCACTGTTGTTGTTTTTTTTATCCCGTACATTAATGACTATCCACAAGCACTGAAACACTCTCATGCAAATATGTATGCAGACGATACTTCACGAGATGCAACAGATAAGTCAGTAGAAAACATAGAATCAAAGATGCGTGAAGACCTGAAAGGCAGTATATGTTGGATTGAGCAAAATAAATCAACCATAAATTTGTCTAAAATTCAATGTACGCTTGTTGGAACAGTACAAAGATTATCAAAATGTCGAAAATTAAATTTAGTTGTAAATAACCATGTCATAGAATGTGTTCAGGAGTCAAAATAACTTGGTATTGTTATTGACGAAACTTTGTTTTGGTAAAGTCATATTGAAGCACTTGTATGCAAGATGTCCAAGAGAATTGGCATTTTAGGAAGAATAAGATATTTTATATCAAATGATGCATTGTTGAAGATTTTTAAAACTATGATTTTTCCTCATTTTACATATTGTTGTACCATATGGGGCAATTCAAGAAATGCTGAAAATGTGAAAAAGCTTTTAATATTTCAAAAACGTGCTGCTAAGGTCATTTTGAACATAAGAATTTTTCAAACACTATCTTCTGTCATGTTTGCACAACTTAACTGAATGCCTCAATCAGATTATTTTATCTATAGAAAAGTCATATTAGTGTATGAGGTATTACATGGATTAATGCCAGATTACTTAAATGTCTTTAAATATGTATCTGAAATTAGCCAGAGGTAAACAAGAAATTCCAACTCAAATTTATTGTATGTACCTAGGACAAAGACTGAGTATTATAAGAACTCTTTCAGTGCTTCAGGTAGCAATACGTGGCATACCTTGTGTGAAAACATCAGAAATTCAACAAGTGTTGTATGTTTTAAGAGAAACTATCTTAGAGAATACCACCATACATTTTAATTTTGTTTTGCATTTATCTATTTTATATTTCACATTTATCTTATATGTTTTACTAATACCTGTCTGTATGTATGTTATATTGCAGGACCATATTGAAAACTAGCATTGTTGCTAAATTATGTCATCCTGGTTAAATGAAGGCCCTATTATTATTATTATTATTATTATTATTATTATTATTATTATTATTATTATTATGGCTTAATGGTAACTTAAAGGGATGCAGGACACATGTCACGTGACACAATTGAATACGTCATAATCCATATTACTTAAGATGCTGAAACGTTATTAAAATCACCAGTAACTGAGTAATTTTTGTGCAAATTGTTGTGCTTTATCATCTTATAAGAAAATATTTTAAAGCTTTAGAATTCATATCAATCTTTATAAAATTGTGAAAAAAGATTGATCCACTCCTCCGTTCCCCCTACACTGCGCGTCTAACAAATCAGTAAGGTCATACATAATCTGTTAGTGCAGCAAGATCAAGTACAAGTGATTACAAAACAGTTGATTGTCGGCCTATTATGAGGTATTAAGTGAAACAGGAAACAAAATCAAAATCTTTTCTTGGATATTAGGAGAATTTTTTTGTTTGTATTTATTTCTTATATCGCTTGCAAAGGCTTTCGTGTGACGTCATAGTTGTTTTTCCCGTACTCGGAAAATATAAACATGCAGTGTTTTTATCACGATTACGTCGTGTTAAACGATGTAATGTGCAATATTGCGGTAAGCTCCACCTTTCAATATTTCTACATTTAATTATTAAAATGAAGGACTTCAGCTTAGTCGTAAATTTCAAAATATGTATAGACAGAATTTTTTCACAAATGAGTTTTTTGTCGTTTAAGTTGTCTCGAAAAGTACGTAACTTATTCAATCCATTTGCAGTGCAGAATAAAAATCTTGCTTAGAGAACGTTCAACTCAATTCATATTGTAAAATATTTGAAGAAATGCATGTCCTCATACATATCCTTTTATTTGTACTTGAAAATCCCTGCTATGGACTTGGTAATTGGCCCGTAAACATAAAGAATCAAAACGACATAGGGCTACGGTACGGAGTAATATTTGTGATGCGATATCTCTTGAATAAATCAAGAAATCTGATAAAAGAACTGCTTTTATATACGAGGGTTGTTCGGAAAGTTCGTGGACTACGCCAATCTTCGTCATACTATCTCTTCAAGAAATCTAAAATGAGCACATTATAATATGTAAAATATTTATTTTGTTTAAGTGTGAAGTTTCATTCCATGTGATTTAATAGAATTCATGTTATTTAAGTTTAAAAGCAACACGTTTCGTAACCACGGAGAAAATTCAACAACACTGTAACGCCAAAAACATACCAACATGAGGTTCTCAAAAGTACTATCGCTATACTTTTGACAAAGTATTGCTAAATACTAATGCACTCATTAAAAACGTTTCTTTATCACTTGAATGTATTTTGCTAACAACTGATTTGATTTTGTTTGTCGATGTTACATTTTTTTCACTTCTCTCTGCATAAGTGTGCTTTCACAAGATGCATCTGTGAAGCGCCAAACTTTTAGCATGACGTTACAAACGTTTCAATGTTTTTTGATAAGTTTTTTTACAGGTAACCCGTTTTTTCACAGATTACCATTGTCTAAGCAGAATAGTCTATCATTCAAATACCGCTTGTACCATATACACACAAATGCATGGATCGCTTTTGACATATTTCCTACTTCCTCCGATATTTTCAGATTTTTTTCTGAAGTTTTCCAGAGTACAACACAAAATTGTATGGTTAACTGCTGCTCCGTGACGTGACGTTCTACGGCGTCATCTCTTTTGCCTTTTTCAAAGAGAACTACCTATCTTCTAGAACTTTTCAACGAAACAAAATATTAAGTCATAATTTTTTAATCAGAAACGATGAAACAATTCTTAATTTGAACGTGTAGAATTTTTTCCGTTTTTTGTGTCATTTAACAGAAGATATGACTTCAGACATTATTTAGGGTTTTGATTGTAAATAACAAAATTTTGACCTGTTCCGTGATCCGACTTTCTCATTTTTTAAGTCTAAATAAGTTTGAAATAAACCACGATATTTAAAAAAAAAAATTAATACACATTATTTGAATTTACTGTTGAAATGTTTCTTCCAAATTTGGATATAATTAAGTTATGACGGTAGTCCACGAGCTTTCCGAACAACCCTCGTATGTAAAACATTCTAAATTAGCAATATACAAAATATGAAAAAATTGATTGACAGGATTAACAGTCATTCTTTTCAGGATGCTTTATATATGATTTTTTGAAAATTGATACATTAAAACTCGAGATATCCCTCTGTTTTCAACACTGGATTGGAAAACTTTTTAGAAGTAGAATTTCAATCCAATGTTTTCACAGAAGTCCGCATCGAATTAATCGAATCGAATTAATCGCGGACGTCTGAGAAAACATCAAATGAAATCGAATGTTTTTTAAGACTTCCGCATGGAATTGATCGCGGACGTCTAGGAAAACATTATATTGAATCGATGTTTTCTTAGACGCCCGCGTTGAGTTAATCGCGGACGATTTAGTAAACATTAGATTGAAATTCTTGTTTGCAGTTGAATTTCAATTCATTTTTGCTATTCTCTTAGGCAAAGTGTTAATGATTTATCAAAAAGTCAAAAAAAAAATTGTTTTAGTTTCAGTGTAATTTTAAATTGATACAAATAAGACTTTTCTACCCAATATCTAAAAAGAAATGAATGACTTTCATAGGGGTAATTTGATAATTAAAAGAGGGGAGCTGGCGTTTTTGGAAGTGAATAACCCGTTTTTGAAAATTAAAATACTCTTGTCCTTCAAAGACAAAAAACAAGAAATATGACATTGAATTATGGGTCTTCAGTCATCTGATTTGTGAGTACCTGTAAGAATTTCAACTCTTTGCTAGCAAAGATGAAATTCGAGTTCATGAGTATTGGCAGTCTCCCATTTTGTTTTGTTAAAACGACAAAATATACCCCTGGCCATCTCAGAAAAAATAGTATGCCTGCAATGGCATAAAAATAAAAATATCTTAGTCAATATTTACAATAATTACATTTGCGTGTATTTAAAAACGTTAGAAAGAAAATTCTGAATTACTTGTTTAATCATTTACCCTGTGCTTATGAGAATAGCTTCTAAAATGAACTTTGAACAATAATTTTGATTCAATGTTTTTTTTTTTTTTTTTTTTTTTTTTTTTTTTTTCAAACGTCTGCGTTGAATTCTACCCACCTATCTCATTGTGATATATTCCATAATAAGCATTTCTTTAATTAAAAGTACGTTATTTTTTTTTTCTGTCCCAATTTTTGTGCAGACGATTTCTCAGAAATGCTTGAACGGATTTACTTGAGATTTTCAGGGATGATGTATCGTGATCTACACATGATACATTTTCTTTAATATTTGGAAATTCACTTCCAGTCGGAAGTTATCACCCTTTAATCGAATTTTTGTGACCATTTTGTCTACACAAAAACTCAAGAACGACAAAAGTTAGAGTGCTGAGCTTTTCAGTGATGATTGACGACATGTTGTAGTTGTGCATCTCGGTTTTGAAATTTTCCAGAAGCGCCTAGTATGGAAGCTCGGTAGGGGTCGAAATTTAGGACACGAATCATGAGTGAATTTTCGAGATATTTTGTATCATGTCTTTTAAACTGTAATTATTTTGTTAAAACATACTGAACAAAATTTGTGCAGAATGACAAGATCTTTAACATTATATCAAGAAAAAAAGGGCTGACTCATCATAGTAGGGGTCAAGAGGGGCTAAAACTATTTAATCGATAACTCCTTAACAATCAATATTTTGGTATGCATTATTGAAGCAAATATGTTCATCTTAACAATTTACAACTACGTATTATAACATTAATGTCATATATTACATAATTAGGGGTCATAAGGGGCCAGAATGCAAAATCTATCACGCTTTATATCTCAAAAGTTGGAAATATTTTGATGAGCACTACTGAACAAAAGATGTTCAAAATAATGTTCTGAACAATATGCAACCTTTTATTTTTTGCTAAACGTCCCCATTAAGGAGTTGAAGGGCCAGTCACTAAATTTTTCTTATGCAAATATCTCGAAAACGAAGAAGAATTTGTAAATAGTTGTTGAACAAAAAATGTTCAAAATCATGAGAGCTTTGAAGTGGTATGAAGAATAAGGGACTGGCCCCCCAAAATAGGGGTTGAGAGGGGCCAAAAGTCTTTAATCAATAACTTTTTAATGATTAATATTTTGTAATGCATTACTGAAGCAAAAATGTATATCACAACAATTTACAACTATGTATTATGATATTCACATCGTATGTTACATAATTAGGGGCTCATAAGGGGCCAGAATGCAAAATCTTCCACGCTTTATATCTTAAAAGTTGGGAATATTTTGATAAGCACTACTAAAGAAAATATGTTCATAATAATGTTCTGAACAATATGCAATCTTTTATTTTTTGCTTAATGTCCCCATTAAGGAGTTGAAGGGCCAGCCCCTAAATATTTCTTATGCAAATTTCTCGGAAACGAAAAAGAATTTCTGAATAGTTGTTGAACAAAAAGTGTTCAAAATCATGAGAGCTTTAAAGTCGTATAAAGAAAAAAGGGGCTGGCCCTTCAAAATAGGGGCTGAGAGGAGTGGAAAGTCATTAATCAATAACTTTTTAATGATTAATATTTTGTAATGCATTACTCAAGTAAAAATGTTTATCTCAACAATTTACAACTATATATTATGATATTCACATCATATGTTACATAATTACATAAGGGGCCAGAGTGCAAAATCTTTGACGCTTTATATCTCAAAAGGGGAAATATTTTGAGAAGCAATATTGAATAAAAGATGTTCAAAATAATGTTCTGAACAATATGTGAACTTTCAATTTTTGCTAAGTATCCCCATTTAGGAGTTGAAGGGCCAGCCCCTAAATGTTTCTTTCGCATATATCTCAGAAACGAAGAAGAATTTCTCAATAGTTGTTGAACAAAAAGTTTTTAAAATCAGAAGAAGTTTAAGTGGATAGAAAAAAAGGTGAAAAAAACGAAAATCTCTGTCCAATTCTTATCTCATCTGATCAAAAATTGGACGGAAGACCCACTCGTTGCTCGCAACGAGATCGCATCTAGTTATTAATATTGTTGTTGTTGTTATCATTATTAAGGTTTTTTCGTCTTGTGCGGAAGACCTTCTTGTTATTCTTAGTTTTTTTTTTTTTTCCTTTTTGTATTATTATTATTAGGGTCTTACGAGCTTCCGCTTCGGAAGTCCCTTCTGTTATTCTACTGTTTCTCCTTATTATTTTTTTTTTCTCAACAAATTTTTGTCAGCCGATTTCTCGTAGATTTTTTGCCTGATTGTTATGAAACTTTCAGGATAGATACATTATCTTAAGGCCTAAGAATTTTTATTTTTTTATTTTTTTTTCAATTTTTGATTTACGCCTCCCTTTATGAGTTTCTGCCCTTTAATTGATATTTGGTGGGTCTTTTGTCCGGGTGAGATCTCAGGAACTACGTAAGATATTTGCATGAAAATTTTAAGAAAATGTACCTAACGTATCGTATATGTACTTGTGACCGGTGGGCAGGGGATGCTCATTCGTCCATGGCACCTGATCCCACCTCTGATGTTTTGGAGGTCCGTGTTTGCTCTGCTCCTATTTTGCATTGTTTAATGGACTTTTGAGGTTGGATACTGTTCGTCATCTCCATATATTTCATGTTATAATTATTGGCTAAACTTTTCAAATTTGTATGCTATTTGAAAGCAAATTTTAAGATTTTTTTTCATGAAATTTTGTTGCTTTTTGTATAATAACTTTTAAACTAAAAATATTTTGTTAAGACATATAGAAGAAAAGTTGTGTGAAATCACAAGGGATTTCAGATAAAATCAAGAAAAAGGGGCTGCCCCCTATATTTAGGAGTCAAAACGTCATAAACGTCTTTTTTTCCCAAATAGCTAAACATATTGACATTTGCTACATTTTTTAATACTATCTAGCATACTAATTTATTTATTTGCAATAAAAAGAAAAGAACATCATGCTTTATTTAAATCTATTTTACGAAATGAATTTTATGTAATAAAATATAACAAGTTGTCTACAAGCTAAAAATAGATAAAAACACTTACGTGTCTTCTCAGGACCTAAATGTATATAATAATTACTATATGACGACTTTCTATTATGCTGTGACTGAACTAAGGGGTTCTTTGGGGGGGGGGGGGTATTAATTAATTAGCGAAAATGAATTACTGCTTTAAAAATTCTGTGCCCTGAACCTGGGTATTAAGTAAACAAACTATGTATATGGTTATGATGACCAAAGGTGCCTCATCCAAATTATGAAATGTGTAGCTCTAGGGTAAGGGTTTCGGGGGGGGGGGGGGGGGGGGGCTCTATAAGGATTATAAAGTGAAAATGCAATACTTCTTTTGAAAATCTTCTCTGCTCCTGGGTATTTAGAAGACAAACAATGTAAAAAAAAAATGTCATGAGTCTGGTATTTTTAGCAGAATTTTAAAATTCCGGACCACTTGGTCAAGAGATATGGTGCTGGGCAGGGCTTTATTAATTGTACTATTCTACTAAAAGAATTCATCCACCTTTCTTATCCATCTATGATAATTGATCAATGTAAATTATGTAATTGAAAAGTCAGATGAACAAAAAATATATACAAAATATTTATGACATATAATACAGGAAGAAATTTCATAGTTTCTGATGCTCAGGTAGACTTGTGCATAAGTTTCTCTTAGGTTCATTTATCAGTTAATTTTATTTTATACTTCTTTATGAAGTATCTTAGGCTTCTTTTATTGTAGGAAAAACCGTAGATGTGAATGGATTTGACATAACATTGCTTCTGGCCCTACTTCGGAACTTCTCAAAAATATCTCCTCCATCGACGGGATGGACAACTCCCCCTGCAGTCACAGACAGTAGTGAAGGAGCGGATTTAGTGAGGATACGTCTGATACGAAACGCTCTGGCTCATAACGAAGACGGCAGGTTGTCTATTAACAAATTCAATGACCTTTGGAACTCAATTGAGATGGTAAGTTATGTGAAAAGAAAATATTGATTCCATTTTATTTTTAAACCATCCAAAAATATAATAAAATAAAAAAAAATATAATGAAGACAGACTGTCCAATGTTTGATAGTTGAACTTCTATTTTGAGTTGAAATTCTAATTTACTGTTAGGCGTATAAATGATAAATGACTTTGATATTTTGTTTCTTAATTACTCTTAGAAATTACTAAGAAAAAACATAGATTCTCAAAAACATAGTAATTTCCTAGTAAAATAAACAGGATTAATTACAAAGTATGATTTATTGTTTTTGATTTTCATTCTATCACATATAGACTGTTCACGGTAGCTCAGTCGGTAGAGCGCTCGCTCCGTGATCGGGAGGTCGTGAGTCTGAATCTCGGCTGCGACTGACCTAAGTCGATAAAAATGGGTAGCAACTGCTCCTTCGCAATGCGCTCGACTCTTTGAAGTGAAAGTTGCAGGTCCTTCGGATGAGACCTTAAAAACCGAGCCCGCGTGTCACGGCAGGCGTTGGCACGATAAATATCCCTCACTGCTCAATGGCCCTGAGTGCCGAGTAAAGGTCAAAATTTGAAGCCCTTCACCGGTATATGGTGGTGTCTTTATATGAGCGAAAAATTCTTGAATGGGACGTAAAACAACATACATGTACAATCAATCAATCAATCTATCACATATATGTATAAGCTGAGAAGTAAAACTATTTTCCTTTTATTATTAAGAAATTTTCGATGTTGAATGCAATGTTTTTGATATACACGGAGAAATGTTTTGAACATAAATTTATCTAAATGGTAACCTTGAAATTTCCTTTATTTGTCAGTATGTGGTCTTTAAATAAACTTGTTTGCAATTGTAGGTTGCGTCAAGACTTGCAAGTTGTCAATTGGATAATGAAGTGAAAGCTTGTAAAAATATGACAATATGCGACCCTTTAAAATCCATTGCTCCGGTGATAAAACAATTATTTGGTATTGAAAAAGGCATAATTGATGGAATCCAAGACCGGAAACAAATATGGGATAAAATGTCAAATCTAAAATATTATATATCAAAAGCCATAGAGAAGGTTGAGCATTTGGACGAAAGAATTATTCTACTAAGCTCAAAAGTAATGGAACACGAAGAAAAATTCTACAAAAAAATCCCGCATCATATTCAAGGTAAGAACTGCGAACGATAATATTGTTCTGCCGCCTACCTCCAAGTCAAATTTCAAAAGTTAACATATTTGAATGGTTTTTCAGATTTATGTAAATATTTATATGAATTTTCATAAAACATAACTTATTAGGGAAAACTAAGAGAGATAACTCTTTAATTTTGGTAAAAATTGAGTTTTTCACTATAGATACCAACGGAAAATATTTTTACCCCCTCCCCCCCCCCCCACAGTGAAAGAAAAATTCCTTTTTATGGGTTTTATGAATTGTTATTTGACAAATTCATGCCAATGCTTTTGTTGTTTCACGGGGGGTGGGGGAACATATGTTTATAGACAAAAAACTGCAAAAATGGTCATTTTATTTCCAATTTCAAATGAGATTACAAATAAAATAAGGTCTTTTATCAATCTTTTATGTTGAATTTTACACAAGTTAAACATGCGGAAAGTTTTAAGGGTAATTATTCCAATTCCATAGGTTTTTGAAAATCTAGCAATTTTTAAAGTCTGATTTCAATGGATAGAACGTTCAAACCCCCTTTTGAAAAGAGTCGTAAATAAGAGCAATTAAGTTTTTCATATTAGTTTTAAAATTATTAATCAATCAATAATGATCTCTTCTTTGAATTTAGTCAAGTTTTAATGGCTAAACTGCCATTTATATTGAATTAAATGGGTGTAAAATGTATTCGGGAATCGAGAGTTAGTGTGCGTGGTTCTTTAAACTTATACATGTGGCCTATTACTTGTACTCCTTTAGAATGATGTTTAGATTGGAACATTTTTTTATCTTTTATACACAGAATATATCAACAAATCAATTCAAGACTGGGAAATGAAGGATAGGCACTTTATAGAAAACGGAGTATCAGAAAAGGTTTACTCCACGGTCAAATGTCAAATTTGTGTCATGATCACCGGTAACCAAGGTTCAGGCAAAACTGCCACACTTCGTCACGTAGTTTTACGACTTCGCAACGAAGGATATGACATTATTCCAGTGAAGCACCCAAGTGAAATAATGCTTTACCATAATCCAGAAATTTGCCAGATATTCGCAATCGATAACGTACTTGGAGAAAAAGTACTCGATCGTCACCTGTGCGATGAGTGGTCAAGCAATGAATTTCAATTTTGGGTTAATGAAGTTCGCATTGCTGATAAAAATTCAAAAAGATGTTCAATTGTTGTAACAAGTAGTTTAATTCTACATAACAAAAAAGCAGTCAAGCAAATCTCTTTATTAAATGAAAATGTTATTAACTTTAATGACTCACACTGTCGTCTTCAATATCACGAGAAAGTATCTATTTTATCTTCCAGAATAGGATTAATGGAAATTCAGTGTTCAAAAGAAATTATTGAAAAATGCGAAGATATTAATTTACTTCTCAATTCTGGACAATTACATGGAAGACCAATGCCTTCCATTCCTTTATTAGGATGTGATAAAGATGAGGGTTGTGATAAGACTTCCTGTTACCAATATTGTGCTCTTATTTCTTGTGCCATATTGGGAGAATCCTTCACATTACAGATTTTCAGTGCAAAAGGTTTTGAGGAAAAAAACGACTTTTTTGTGCTATTATTTCAATTGATGGGTTTAAAGGGAGGTAATGAAAAATCTATAAT
This sequence comes from Saccostrea echinata, assembly GCF_033153115.1. Classification (NCBI taxonomy): domain Eukaryota; kingdom Metazoa; phylum Mollusca; class Bivalvia; order Ostreida; family Ostreidae; genus Saccostrea; species Saccostrea echinata. The sequence goes on along the minus strand of NW_026889765.1, from coordinate 21,433,122 downwards.
AAAAGAAACCATCAGTGAGTTATACGGGGTTTATATAAGTTGCGAAAATGAAAAAATCAGGCTTATAGACGGTAGATTAAAGATGCATTTAGTCCATGATTTCTGTTTTAAAAAGCAAGGTATAGAATTATTTGTAAAATACGCGGACGTTTCTTTAATCAATTCTTTGATAAAACCCTCGGATTTCACATCAGAAGATTCCGCGGTAGAGTATCTCAATGTCATTGGACTTTCTCAGGAACAGTTCCCCTTCTTCATTCAGAGAGTTTGTAAAGAGCTTGAAAAAAATGACACCTTTGAGATTTTAAACCATCCAAGTTTTCCATCCAAATATCTGGAAAATTGTATTGCAATTCAAGGGGAATATATAAATTTTTTCCAGTTTGGATATATAAACAGGAAACCTACCATGATGTGTTATGATTTCACAAGGAAGTCCTTTTTGAGCGATCTTCGATGCCCACTAATTCTTTGGTTAATTGCATATGGATGGTTTGATTTATTTCAGACTGTAATGCAACATCAAGGTACAAGCAATGAAACTGACAAAGAGTTGATTTATAACAGTAAGGACATTTGTTACCTTTTATCATTGTTCAGTGGAAATATGAGGTTAATCAATTACATTGAAGAAAGTGAACGATTTCATTCTGAATATTGCCTTGTTTGTTGTTCACTAGTTAAGGATGACAACATGGTTGTGCACACAACCTCATGTCCATGTTTGATATTGCGTCCTATTTTTGTACCATGCTGCACTGGAAACGTAACTTTGCTGAAAGCTTTATTGAAAGAACAGAAATATTCCGAGGCAATTTCCAATCCATTTATTCCAGAAAGTCATAGAAATAAAGATCTGTGTTCGCCCGTTCTATGTCTAGCAAGTGGCTATGGTCACTGTGAAATAATTACTATGTTACTTTCTCAACATCGAATACCAAAAAATCAATGTGACATTTATGGTAGATCTCCATTATGGCATGCCTGTTCTCAAGGTCATTTTCAGGCGGCTTCATTACTTTTGAAAAACAGTTTATTTGGTATCGACACATGGGATAATTTTGGAGTTTCACCTTTACTTATATCATGCAGAAAAGCTTTTTATAAAATAGTTTCAGTATTGTTATCCTACGGTGCGGATGTTAACATTGAACCACATTCAAACTCCTACAAAAATATTGAAACAACCCAAGAAACGCCCCTTTATGCTGCTGCAGCTTCTGGAAATTTTGAAATTGTTAGTCTATTGCTCTCATATAATGCAGATGTAGACAAAAGCATTCAATCAGGAGAGACTCCTCTTTCTATTTCATGTGTCAAGGGATATGCAGATGTTGTCTCTTTATTACTGAGTCATAAAGCATCTTTAAGAAGTAAGCATGACTACACAAGATCGCCATTTTATATTTCAGTGCTGAATGAACAAGTTTCAGTATTATCAACGCTATTATCTTACGACAGTTACTCGGACTGTGCTAAGGAGCATTCATTAAGGCTTGCTTGTTCATCCGGAATGAACGAGGCTGTAATACTTTTGCTGTCAAATGGTACAAGTGTTAATAATACCCCTAAAGGTTATGATTCGCCATTAGAGGTAGCGATTAAGAATTCCCACTACAGTATTATGTCAATTCTACTGTCAAATGGTGCTTATGTCGATAATTGTGATGATTTTGGAAGAACGCATTTGTTACGAGCGTGTGCTGAAGAGGACATAAAGTCAGTGAAAATACTTTTAGAACACAGAGCAAGCTGTTTAAAATCGGATCATAAAGGTAGGACACCTTTATTAGTTGCCGTGGAGAAAAAAAAATTAAGCATTGTGAAATTACTAGCCGAAGAAAAAACGGTGAATATTGTCGATGCTGATTCAATAAGTCCCTTGTGGATAGCAGTTCATAGTCAGGACAGCTCACTTACAGCCCTTTTGGTATCAGTTGGAGCATCTGTCAATTACAAACCCCGATCTAAACCTTCAATACTATTATTAGCAGCTGAGACTGGAAATATGGAAATTATGTCTATCTTGGTAGCTAATGGAGCTAACGTTGATTTTGGAGATGAAGATACGACACCGCTGATTGTTAGTAGCAGAAAAAACCATAGCCTCATAAATTTACTTATTTCGAATGGTGCATTAATAAACAAAACAGACTTCCGAAATAGATCACCGGTTTTGATAGCAACCATGGAAAGAAACTTTGACATTGTTAAAACATTGGTAAAATATGGTGCTGATGTTAATATTATAGACAGATATGGAAAGTCGCCTTTAAGTGTTGCGGCAACTAATAACGATTACAAAACTGTGCAATACCTTCTCAAAAACAAGGCAAGTGTAGATATGTTTGATAGCAAAGGTTACACACCTTTGTGTATCGCAAGTGACAGAGGATTTACTGATCTTGTGCACCTTTTTGTATCATATAATTCAAATGTAAACCATGTAACAGATGACATCATGACCCCGCTTTTCTTGTCATGCACTGCAGGTCATAGTAGTATAGTTTCAATACTGTTACAAAACGGAGCTTCCACAAATGAACGTGGGAGATTTAAAGATTCTGCTTTCTTGACAGCATGCCGCCATGGTCATGTTGAAATTGTAAAATTGCTCCTAAGATATCTAGATGATGATATAAATCAATGCAACGTTTACCATACCAAAAAGAGTCCCATCGCAGAGGCTTGTGCCTATAGTAAAATTGAGGTTGTATCTACATTAATAGATCATGGAGCAACTGTGATGCCCGATTTGTATGAAAGGATTCTCGAATTATCTATAGGAAAAGATTGTGAGAAAATTACATCATACATTTTGACGACTGTTGTTGATGTTGATATGTATTTAAACCAAAAAAATACTTTACTGACATATGCTATTGAGTGCAATGCTGAAAAATCTGTTTCAGTATTAATTGAATATGGGGCTTCAATAGAAAAAGCGAATTCCTTGGGCCAGTTTCCTCTTCTCATAGCAAGTATGCTTGGATATGTAAAAATAGTAGAACAGCTATTGCATAGTGGTGCATCTATTAATAAAATAACCTCTAAAGGATCTGCAGCACTACTCATTTCAAGTGAAAAGGGATTTTTTGAAATCGTAACTTTATTCTTAAATTTCAAAGCAAATATAGCTATATGTAACAACTATGGCAGGTCAGCTTTATGGCTAGCAGCATCAAAAGGTCATGACGAAATTGTCTCATTATTACTTTCAATTGGTGCAAATCCAGAAAGTTGTGATAATAACGAAGTGAGTCCTCTTTTAATTGCTACTGAAAAACAACATATTCAGACTGTTTCTGTTTTACTTAATTATGGTGCAGATGTGAATAAAGCTGACAAAGACAAAAGGAATCCATTATATATAGCAGTTAAAAATTTAAGTATTGAATTAATACTACTCCTTTTAAGTCATAGAGCCGACATGTATAGCTGCAACAGGAAAGATTTTACACCAGTGTGGACGGCATGTTCTGAGGGGAACGATAACCTGGTCTTGTTGCTTTTGTTACACAAGGGAAACACCAACGAAAGAGTTCGATTTGATGGAAAGGACGTCTTTATGTGCAACGGAATAACAGACAATGATTCGAGTCCTCTAATTGTATCCTGTGAGAAGGGGGGTAGATGTAAGGACCCTGAGAACAAAAAACGTTTCTTAAAAATAATTCAATATCTACTTTTATTTGGTGCAAATGTGAATGAAAGTGACAGTTTAAAAGAGACACCATTAATGAAAACATGTCGGTTAAGATTTATCGAAGCAGTGCAATTAATGCTTTCTCATGCTCCTAACATTCCAAAGTTCAAAAGAAGTGGCAATGTAAAATTCAAAGGGACCCAGGGTGTTAACAATTACACCTTAAAATATGGCACAGATGTGCATAAACGTAATGTTGACGGCGAAAATGCACTTTTTATTGCCTGTGAAGGAGACGAAAAAAGGATTCATAATAAAATAAACAAAGATAATTGCATGAAGATCGTTAGTTATTTGTTATTCCTTGATGTATCAGTGAACGCCAGAAACAATAAAGGTGAAACGCCATTATTCAAAGCTGTTCAACATGGATTGTTTACTGTAGTACAGAAAATCCTGTCAAAAAATGCCAACATTCATATGAGCGATAACTTAGGAAGAACTCCTCTTTGGATTGCTAGTTCATATGGGTATAATATTATAGTTTCATTGTTAATATCACATCAGGCGGATCCAAATGCTCCTTCAAAAACTGACAAAACGCCTTTATTTATAGCTTGTGAAAATGGTCATATAAAAGTAGTTTCCCTTCTTCTGGCTAATAATGCAAAAGTGAATATTCCGGATGAAAATGGATTGACACCTATGTTTGCGGCCTGCACATTTGGGCACGCTGATATAGTTTCTTTACTTCTGGAGAACAAAGCATCCCTGTTAGATGTTAACAATGACAAAGATTCTCTGTTGAATAAGGCATGTGAAGAAGACCATTTTGATGTGATAAAATTATTAATTATGGTTGGGGTTTCTGTAAATCAACCGAATTCAAGAAATGAGACTCCTTTATGGAATGCAAGTAAAACAGGAAATGGCCAAATAGTTGCAATACTCCTCACCAATGGAGCACAGGTCGAAACTCCTGATTTGAAAGGAAGGACACCCCTTTGGATATCTTGTAGCGAGGGACATGTAGAAGTTGTCGCACAGTTGCTTTTTTATAATGCTTCTCCAGTGCGTCCGGATATAGAAGGAGTATCACCTTTTTCTCTTGTGATGCAGAAAAAACTATTCTCAGTTTTACCGGTTCTTTTAACAACAATGATGAATGTAGTCAATCTAGATAGTATTCTAGAAAAAGGTATTTTCATGGAACACATCCATACTTTCAAACTTGTATCTTTATTGAATAATTTTGGTGTCTCGGTCAATATATCTGACAAATGGAACAGAACAGCACTTTACCATGCATGCGGCAAAGGTATTGTAAGATCAGTATCATTTTTACTGGACAACAACGCAAATCCTGATGAATACGATATTTTAAAAAGACCACCTTTATGGATTGCCAGTGAAAATGGGAACTCTGAGATTGTAGGCTTGCTTCTTCGTCACAAAGCTTCCGTAAACATTAAAGACACATCAGGAGAAACACCACTTTTTGCTGCTTGTAAGGTTGGATGTGATTCTGTTGTTCGACAACTTTTCAATAAAGGTGCGTCTCTCAATTATACAAATATCAATTCAGAATCCCCACTCTACATAGCATGTCTACACGGACATTTATGCGTTGTACAAGAGTTATTGTGTCTCGGGGCAGATATAAATTCCGGAGGCATCGGTGCTGGCTATTCACCTTTACATATTGCATGTAAAAAAGGGCATACAGACATTGCAGAACATTTGATCAAAAATGGAGCTTTGGTCAACTCTACAGATGTCAATGGAGACCTGCCTATACACATCGCTTGTAAAAATGGACTTCGCGATATTGTGGAGTCACTGCTAGTGCACGAGTCTTTAGTCAACAAAGGGAATAATTTGTCTCAATATCCTATTCATCTTGTATGTTACAATGATAATCCGGATATCTTATCAATGCTGATAAGATATAAAAGCTGTATCAACATACAAGATGACCAACAACAAATACCACTACATATTGCTTGTCGATATGGAGCTAATAATGTTGTTAAAGTTTTGCTTCAACATAAAGCAGACGTAAATGCAAGTGATTTATTACATTTAACGCCAATCCTTACAGCTTGTTCCTATGGACATTATGAAACAACGTCCATATTAATTGCAAACGGATCATCCTTAATCAACGAAAACAGCAAGAGTGCCTTGTTTTTGGCTTGTGAGAAGGGTCATCACAAAATTGTACATGAATTGCTTTCGAACATTGATTCCAGAGACCCCCTTTATGGACATCTGATCGATAGTGCCTGTATTGCTTGCAAACATGGCCATGAAAAGATCGTGTTTTTGTTTATCTCAAAGGCAAATTTATTTGACAAATTTGACGAATTTATCAAGACTCTCTTTCTTATTGCATGCAGCAATGCACAGCCAACTATAATATCACTACTTGTTTCACATGGAGCAACCGTTGATTCAAAGTATGATGTAGGTAAAACCCCTTTGATGATTGCAAGCAGTAAAGGATATGAAAACATAGTTTCATTACTTTTACGTTATGGTGCTTCTATTAATATAAAAGATGAACACAAAAATAATGCATTAATTGAAGCCTCTCTCGGTGGACATCACACAACTGTTCAAGTACTTCTTAGAAAAGGGATGCTAAGAAATATCAACGATAATAATGAAAAAGGCGAAACACCCTTGATGATAGCTTGCGTAATGGGACATTATGAAGTTGTGTCTGTTCTCTTATCTCATGGTGCTTTAGTGCATCTTACCGACGCAAATAAAAAAACAGCCTTGCATTATGCTTGCAGCAGCATGGATGAACAGCCTGAAATTGTTACAAAGTTACTTAGACACGGTGTAAGTGTAAACTCTTTGGACAAGGACGGATATACACCACTCCATATTTGCTGCGAAAAAAATCATGAAGAAACAATAGATATATTACTTTCACACAAGGCATCTGTCACAATACACAATAGATATGATGAAACACCCGAGATACTAGCTTATCGACATGGATTTGAACATATTTCTGAAAAGATTCGGGATAAGAGAGTAGCTTCGTCGAGTTAACAATGAAAACAAACTTCATTTGTTGCATTAAAATTTTTATTGATGTGTATGTGATTTCTGCATCAACTCCTTGTTCATATAGCTACTGGGAACTTTTTAATCTAGTTTGTTCTTTGTATTATCTTTGGTGTCTGTAGATGAAGCGCGAGCAATACTAAACAGAATAGCTTTGGTTTCTAGCATTTACGTAAAAAACATTTTACCGATTTCTTCAAATACCAATCAGGGAAAGCTCTTTTCATTAAACTAAAAGAATCACAGAGAAAGTTTAACATTTAGTTAATATTCTTTACACTACAAATAACTCTTCTTTCTGTCAATCATGCCATTTTTATTTAACAAAATATTAGCATTTACAGATGGTTTTTCTGATCTTGACACATTGTACATGTATTAAAAGTATGAAGCATAATGTACAAATTGCCTCAAGAATTCAGGAATTTATGTATATTTTTTTTTAAATTTGCTACAAGGGTCCTGTACAGTTTTTGATCCACTTCACCATTTTGTAAAAATTATATATTTATTGTATGTGCGTTTGTTATGAAATTGAACTTTTACGATCATTTATTATTTTCTGTGTTTTTTAATGCAAAATATGAATCATACCTTTAACTATGAATCTTAAATATGAATCAGATAAATGGCTTTGATTGGATATTATCACAGAACATACAACCTTTCATATATTTAAAAATAGAAAAAAAAAATTACAGAAAATACGTTTATGTCCACATGTACCCCCAAATACCTAATTACATTTCTGGAGTCTCCAGATGTCCTGGTTTTAAACCTTTTGTAAAAATGTGCATTGTTTATACGATTTTGAGACCAATAATCGTTCGTTTTCTGCATCCTTTTTTCTAACATTCTCTCCATTAATGTCTGAAAATTGTACTGTGATACGCCAATGTCTGTGTATAATTTCACCATTTAAGGAGTACTTTTTATAGTGGCAAACCAATTGCTTGAGAATGTCTTTTCAAGTGCTATAACGCTTGTCGAGAATTTACGATATTTTCCTTTTATTACTCTATAATTGCATATTATTTCAATCTCATTGTGATAGAGATTCATCAGTTTTTGTTTGAACTTACAAGTTTTAAAAATAAAACTCCACGGTTTTTTTTTCTCCTATCTTGTTCTCTTGGCAACAAAAAAAATAGTAATTTCCTAGGGAATCTTGATATGGCCATGTATATAGTTCACTACTGTGCTATCAAGGTTAATCGATGGCCCAATGACGCAGTTATGCGATCAAGATGTGAAAACGATTACGAGATGGCCTGATGAGAATGAATACATTGTCATCGATAATGCAAAGAAGATGGCTCGATGGCACGATAAAGCGATAGCAAGATGAGTCTTCGATACGTTAACGATGACGTAATGGTGCTTTGGAGATGGGGCGATGGTATAAAGACGATTAAGCTTGCTATCCCTGTATTGCACCATCAGTATAACATAATCGTCATCACGCTATCAAATCGTCGCATCGTTATTGCTGCATTGCGATTCCATTTTCTCACTATTGAACAAAACATTGATGCACTATTGATCGACAGTGAACTACGTTTCCATATTTGGATTCCATTGTTACCTTTAGCTGACCGATCAGTTATCTTATGAACATGAAATCTGGGCACGGCTGTGTAAATAACTGTTGCAACATCGCACAAAAACCAGTATTAAATGGTGTTATGACGTGTTGATGCAATGACAAAGCCACTACATTGATGAAAATGATGCACTTGGCAAAAAAGCAACAAAGCACAACGGCGTAATTATGCGATGGAGATGATAACGAATAATGTTTTTATCGTCTGCGAACTAGTGCACCATTCTCTTAATACTGTGGCGTGATGGCGATCGTATGATTACTAAATCTGTCCTACTATCGCTCAATTGCACTATCAAAAGGCATAATTTCCTTTAAAAAACACCCCCACCCCCAACCCCATTTACATTACATTTTTTTTTTAAATTGCCACTAACTAATATTTTGAAATGTGACTATGAACTTGCTAAAATGACCTTGTGTCCAGGTTATTAGTCCAATTCTTGGCTCACAAATACTCTTTGTTTGAAATATCATCTTCCAATGCTTAACTTTTAAAGTGTAAAGAACTAAACACAAATCGTATACTTTTTATGATTAGTGGCATTGAGCTTGCTAGTATTTGGTCAAATTCATGACAAATCAATTACTGTGTCAGTGTACATTTGTACAGTAATCACAATTTACAAACAAAATCGCGACTTTATGTCGAAGCCGCTGCAGAATGATCAGCTTTCTATTTAAGTCGTAGTCTATCATTATAGAGGAAAAAATTTCGTTCCAAAGTATAACGATTGCTGTTTGATTAAACTGAGAGCACATCATTCTGAAACCATGGTCATTCAGTAGCTTATTTGCATTATAAATGCGTAAAGATTATAAAAGGGTTTTTTTTATATAAAACAAAAGATCATCGATCATTTGACGGTCTTAAAACATATATTGAACCAAAAAAGATAATTCAATTAGTAACTTTCAAAATACACTTGTCGTGGCAGGAATTTAGTTTATCAAGACTTCTTTTGATGAAGATACATTGGAATTTGAATTAACAAGAATGAAATATGAAGATAACGAACAGTATTCAATCTCGAAAGTCCATTGAAACGATACAGATTTCGAGCAGAGCAAATACGGACCTCAAAATTTAGAGGTTGGATCAGATGCCATGGAGGAGTGAGCATTCACTGCTGACTGGTCACTGGTCACACCAGCCGTGTGCTCCTTGTCATAATCGGGGAAAAAAAGAAACGAAAAATCCGTAGACAGTTCAGTGTATAAATAATGGTCTAACAATTAGTATAAAAAACATCAGTCAGCATTGACTCAATGATAGGTTTTATGTGCTGATAAGGTCATTGTATCAACCGTTAAACTTGCAAAATGATGACTTCAAACGAGACTGTTAATATCCTTGTTTCATCAACTTGTTTGTCAATAGCTTGCCTCGTTTTAGAAATTTTTCATACGTAGATCATGCTCTTGCGTATCGAATCAACTGAGAGACATAAACACAATATGCAGGTGATAAGGGCATTTTGCTACATAAGTAAAGGACGTTGACGATTGAAAAGAAATCATCACGTTTATCATAAAGCTGTGTTGTTCGGTTACAATGTACGTTTTTTTTCTCGTAAAATATCTAGAAATGAAACAGATGTGTCCGAATCTGTGGTATCTTTAATATCAAGCTCACTGGGATATATCGAGTCGACATATGAACGAAAGTAACTATTGTTAATTGATAATACGTCGTCGATATTTCGAAATGACGAGCTGAAGGCCACAGTAAGTGTTTTCTTCCGCTCAAGTGGAAGTTTTTGAATAAATTCTGCTTTATATGATTACAAAAATAGGTCTCCTAATAACATGGTGCAATTGGTGCCCATTGGAATTCCAACAGATTTTTGGAAGACCTGATCTCCAAAAACTAAATAGATACGCAGTACAGTTAAGGTGCCAAATGGAAATATCGGCGAATTTTTTAGATAGAAAATACATACTTTACAAGGATGGGCGATTCTCTTTAGTACTTTACTATTATCGGACAAATGTAATGTGGTTGAAAACTACATGTTGAGGACGGTTAGATTTCTTATTTAGACTTGTCACGTGATGTAGCAGTCACGTGATTTTAGCAAATATATCTGCAGTATTAAGGTCATCTATAAATTCCAATATTGCAAGGGTATAACCAAGTTTAAAATCTAAGTTTAACATATAATTATTTTCAACATCCTTTGTAGTTTGTAAAAAGTGTTGCGAACCTATATAGATTCTACTAACTGCTAAAATTACATTTGTTAGACCGTATGTTGAATATTTTGCTGGTCAAGTACATTAAATATAGACATAATTAATTCATTTGCAAGATTTCATAAGGTTCGCAGCTCTTTTCAAATTTCTTCATACTTCTTGAGTTTATGTGTAAAAGATTTTCATAATTAATTGAGGGTATGCCCTTGCAATATATTGATTTATTACGACCCTTCTATTACCCTTCAATGAATCTGCATACAAATATACGGCAGTATCATTTGTCTAGGGAATGTACGGGAAGCATATGAATAAAATCATAAAGAAGACATCGCATCCAAATTAATGGCCTTTTTTTATATCTGCAAATAATATTTTATTTAATTACAAAATACATTTTTCGTTGTATAAAATATAACTTGATCCGCCTCTCACTGCATACAAACTGCGTCAAATTTTCCGATATGACGTCACATTGACAAGCACATTGCGGTCGGTGAATTGTTAATATAATTCTGTGAGGGATTTAATCAACGACAAAAATACATGCAATAGTAAGTATTGATGTGGTTTAAAGCTATCCAACAGTTTGAAATAGAACTTGTATTTTTGTGTGATGTCATAGTAAGCATTTCCCATATAAACTAGTAGACTAATTGTTCTCGAACAATTAGAGGTCTTTCCACCTTCTTTAAATTTCATATATTTTTCATATTTTACTCTCTAAAGTTAATTTTTATACAAAAAGAATCCATAAATGGCTTGAAAGATAGAAAAATGAAAATTTCAAAAATTTGAAAATGACCTTGACCTTTGACCTTGAACAAATATTCAAGGTCAAAGGTCAAGAGTCACATTGCATTTGACCCCATGCTTCTACAACTTTTAGTTTTAAAGTTATAAGGTTTAATAGTAAGCGCAAAGACGTTAAAGGGCAATAACTCATATAAGAGGTCATCGGATGCTTTCGCACTGAATAAATTGACGTTGTGTCTAAAGACCCTGAAGACATTAGTGAAGGTTTTGTGTCTCTACAGTTTACGGTTTCGGAGGAGTAGCGATAACAAGGTTTTCAGTAAAAGGGGCAATAACTTTTAAAGGGGTAAATTTTAGGGGACAAATATGAAATCTTTGAAATAGTTTTAAGAGGACATATTAATGATGCAAAGATATTTAGTATATGTTGAAAGACAAAAGAGATATAAAAAGAGCTTAATTTCTCAAATTTTGAATGACCTTGACCTTTGACCTTTGCATATATTTTAAGGTCAAAGGTCAATGAATCTTATGCAGTTAGTACGATTCTCTACCACTTATCGTTCTGAAAATTTTTAATTATTCTGAAACATCAAAAACTTTCAGGGGCAATAACTCATAAATGGGTTGACGAATACTTTCACAATGAAAGGATTGAAGAGTCCCCTCAATTAGTCGAAGACATTGGTGAAGGTTCCGTACTTCTATGGTTTAGGATTTCGAAGGAGTAGCGATAACAAGGTTTTATTGCGAAAGGGGTTGTAACTCCTTAAGGGGTCAAAGTTCATATACGCAGGGTCAACCGCAAAAATCTTTTACAAAGTACATTCTTATGGACCATAACTCTTTTCGATAACTTTTGAAACAAAAAACCATTCGGCGGAAAAATAATAAAAATAACTAGTAGACTAATTGTTCTCGAACAATTAGAGGTCTTTCCACCTTCTTTAAATTTCATATATTTTTCATATTTTACTCTCTAAAGTTAATTTTTATACAAAAAGAATCCATAAATGGCTTGAAAGATAGAAAAATGAAAATTTCAAAAATTTGAAAATGACCTTGACCTTTGACCTTGAACAAATATTCAAGGTCAAAGGTCAAGAGTCACATTGCATTTGACCCCATGCTTCTACAACTTTTAGTTTTAAAGTTATAAGGTTTAATAGTAAGCGCAAAAACATTAAAGGGCGATAACTCATAAAAGGGGTCATCGGATGCTTTCGCACTGAATAGATTGAAGTTGTGTCTAAAGACCCTGAAGACATAAGTGAAGGTTTTGTGCCTCTACAGTTTACGGTTTCAGAGGAGTAGGGACAACAAGGTTTTCAGTAAAAGGGGCAATAACTTTTAAAGGGGTAAATTTTAGGGGACAAATATGAAATCTTTGAAATAGATTTAAGAGGACATATTAATGATGCAAAGATATTTAGTATATGTTGAAAGACAACAAAGATATAAAAAGAGCTTAATTTCTCAGATTTTGAATGACGTTGACCTTTGACCTTTACAAAAATTTCAAGGTCTAAGGTCAAAGAATCCAATGCACTTGGTCCTATGTCTCTACGACTTATTGTTTTGAAAATTTTTAATTATTATTTAAACATCTAAAACTTTAAGGGGCAATAACTCATAAAAGGGGTCAACGAATACTTTCGTAATTAATAGATTGAAGAGTCTCCTAAATTAGTTGAAAACATTGGTGAAGGTTTCGTATCTCTATGGTTTATGGTTTCGAAGGAGTAGCGATAACAAGCTTTTATTGCGAAAAGGGATGTAACTCCTTGAGGGGTCAAAGTTCATATACGCAGGGTCAACTGCAAAAATCTTTTACAGAGTACATTCTTATGGACTAAAAATCTTTTCGATAAATCTTGAAACCCAAAATCACACGGCGGAAAAATAAGAAGAAGAAGAATAATAAGAAACAGAAGAAAACCAATAGGTCTTTCCACAGAAAGGTGGAAAGACCTAATAATAACTAGAAGACTAATTGTTCTCGAACAATTAGTGGTCTTTCCACCTTCTTTAAATTTCTTTATTTTTTATATTCTACTTTCTAAAGTTAATTTTTATACAAAAAGAATCCATAAATTGCTTGAAAAATAGAAAAAATGAAAATTTTAAAAATTTTGAAATGACCTTGACCTTTGACCTTTACCACATATTGAAGGTCAAAGGTCAAGAATCACATTGCAATTGGTTCCATGCTTCTAAACTTTTGAAGTTATAAGGCCTACTATTTTGCGCAAAGGCGTTAAATGCCGATAACTCATATAAGGGGTCATTGGATCCTTTCGCACTGATAGATTAAAGTTGTGTCTAAAGACCCTGAAGACATAAGTGAAGGTTTGATGTCTCTACGATCTGCGGCTTCAGAGAAGTAGCGATAACAAGGTTTTTTGCACAAGGGGCAATAACTTTCAAAGGGGTTAAGCTTAGGGGACAAGAATGAAATCTTTGAAATAGATTTAAGAGGACATATTAATGATATGAAGTCAGATAGTATATGTTGAAAGACAAAAGACCTGTAAAAAGAGCTTAATTTCTCATATTTGGAATGACCTTGACCTTTGACCTTTGCATATATTTTAAGGTCAAAGATCAATGACTCTCATGCAGTTGGTCCCATGTCTCTACCACTTATCGTTTTGAAAAATTTTAATTATTTGTAAATATCAAAAACTTTCAGGGGCAATAACTAATAAAAGGGATCAACGAATACTTTCGCAATGAAAGGATTGAAGAGTCCCCTTAATTAGTCGAAGACATTGGTGAAGGTTCCGTACCTCTACGGTTTACGGTTTCTAAGGAGTAGCGATAACAAGGCTTTTTGTACAAGGGGCAATAACTACGAAAGTGTCATAGGTTAAATAGCTGGCCACATGTTTTTCGAAATAATTTAAGTAGTAGAGTATCATGAACTATAAAGTTTCTCGATAAGTCTTTCGGATCAAAAAGCCGTAGCGGAAGAATAATAATAATAATAACTAGTAGACTAATTGTTCTCGAACAATTAGAGGTCTTTCCACCTTCTTTAAATTTAAAATATTTTTCATATTTTACTCTCTAAAGTTAATTTTTATACAAAAGGAATCCATAAATGGCTTGAAAGATAGAAAAAAAAATGAAAATTTAAAAAAAATTGAAATGACCTTGACCTTTGACCTTGAACAAATATTCAAGGTCAAGGGTCACATTTTACTTGACCCCATGCTTCTACGACTTTTGATTTTCAAGTTATAAGGTTTAATAGTAAGCGCAAAGACATTAAAGGGCGATAACTCATATAAGGGGTCATCGGATACTTTCACACTGAATAGATTGAAGTTGGGTCTAAAGACCCTGAAGACATTAGTGAAGGTTTTGTGTCTCTACGGTTTATGGTTTCGGAGGAGTAGCGATAACAAGGTTTTCAGTAAAAGGGGCAATAACTTTTATAGGGGTAAATCTTAGGGGACAAGTATGAAATCTTTGAAATAGTTTTAAGAGGACATATTAATGATGCAAAGATATTTAGTATACGTTGAAAGACAAAAGAGATATAAAAAAAAGATTAATTTCTCAGATTTTGAATGACGTTGACCTTTGACCTTGACATAAATTTCAAGGTCTTAGGTCAAAGAATCTTATCCAGTTGGTTTCATGTCTCTACAACGAATCGTTTGGAAAAAAAATTATTATTTGTAAACTTCAAAAACTTTCAGGGGCAATAACTCATAAAAGGGGTCCACGAATACTTCCGCAATGAAAAGATTGAAGAGTCTCCTCAATTAGTCGAAGACATTGGTGAAGGTTCCGTACCTCTATGGTTTACGGTTTCGAAGGAGTAGCAATAACAAAATTTTATTGTGAAAGGGGTAATAACTCTTTGAGGGGTCAAAGTTCATATACGCAGGGTCAACTGCAAAAATCTTTTACGGAGTTCATTCTCATGAACTATAAATCTTTTCGATAAATCTTGAAACTCAAAATCTTGCGGCGGAAAAATAAGAAGAATAATAAGAAACAGATTGATTGATTGATTGTATATTGTTTTACGTCCCATTCGAGAATTTTCCACTCATATTGAGATGTCACCATATACCGGTGAAGGGCTTCAAATTTTGACCTTTACTCGGCACTCAGGGCCATTGAGCAGTGAGGGATCTTTATCGTGCCAACGCCTGCCGTGACACGGGGCCTCGGTTTTTAAGGTCTCATCCGAAAGACCCGCAACTTTCACTCCAAAGTGCCGAGTGCATGGCGAAGGAACAGTTGCTGCCTATTTTTTATCGACTTAGGTCTGTCGCGGCCGAGATTCGAACTCACGACCTCCCGATCACGGAGCGAGCGCTCTACCGACTGAGCTACCGTGAACGGTAATAAGAAACAGAAGAAAACCAATAGGTCTTTCCACAGAAAGGTGGAAAGACCTAATAATAAACGGAAGCATTTCAACAGAACAATTTCAATAGGTCTTTCCACAGAAAGGTGGAAAGACCTAATTAGGTCCCGCCTTCTTATTGTAGCCTTAACTGTGCTGTGTATTGTCAATCAGAAACTCAAGCATCTTTTTAATATCAACCTCAGAGTACTTATGTGTACACGCAGAATGCTTTTTAACAAAATAATTTTGCAAATGACCAATGACAAGATAAGAATATTAACGAGTTCCATTTTAATTGAAAAAGCAGATGTCTATGATGTCAAAAAGTCTGGATTTCAATTTATCGTGTGGAATGGTTGTATAAAGTGTTGAAAAGTCGTACAAGCAGCGCTTAAAACTCCAGTAACATTGATTTACGTCCAGTGTATTTTTGGGGAATGTGTGGAATCGGAATAGACCAAGATTTAGACAGAACTAGACGAGAAATACTCTGGCGTGCCCAGACTGTTATACCAGTAAACGTCAAAAGATTTTCAAGTACGTGGACTTCGTTAGCTGCAGGTCTGTAGGTCGCTGGTCCGAAAAATAGGGATGGACAACCAGAGACCTACAGTGCTATTCATTCCAAAAGTGTATATTTATTGTGCAAAAATGTTTACTGATTCTTGATTTATTTCTCCGTCTATTCAATCAGACTTCTCAAAATATTTCTAACCTAACATATTCTTTTACTACTTTCACAACAAACACTCCCCACATTATGTATTACAAAGTGCTTTGGATCAAATGTCTAGCATTTCAAAATGGCAATATTAAATAAATAGACAAAATGTTCGATGGTTTCAAGTTCAGGCCCGGAGGGCTTTTAACAACAGTTTTTGGGAATGTTTTGCTGTGAAATTAGTAAATGAATATGTGAGGACGGCTAGTAATATTTTGAGATGACAAGTTAAATAAAGAAAGAAAGAAATCGGGAAACATTGAATGTTGTAGTGTTCCTAACAACATCATAATAAATAGAGGTACATTGGCCCCAGTATTCAACTGAGTAACTATGGCCCTTCTTGTTTTTCATAAGAGGATTATATATTTCTATGTAAAACTTTGATCACTCACTGCATTTCCACCTTACCCATGGGGGTTTGGATTTGAAAAACTTACCCAAAGACTCATGATTAGAACAAACCTGAATATACATTCCCTATGGATGCTTTAATATAAATATGATTAATCGTGAAAAAAAGATTTTTAAAAATTTTCCATGTATATCTCATGTAAAAAAATTGATTAATCATTGTGGCCCCTACCTATACCACAGGGTTGTGATTTGAACAAACATGAATATATATGCACAACCTGTGGATGGTTTCGTATAAATATGAATGATCATGGCTTTGCTATTCTTGAGAAAAACATAATACAAATGTGAAACTTTAATCACTCATTGTAGCTCCACCCTACCCGGGGTTCATGATTTCAACAAACTTGAATCTACACTACATAAGGATGCTCCCATATGAATATGACTGACCATAGCTTTACTCTCTTGAGAAACATAAACTAAAAGATTTTTCCTATATATACCCATGTAAAACGTTGATCACCCATATAGTGGCACCACCCTGTAGCCGGGGGTCATGATTTGTACAAACTTAAATCTACACTATGTCAAGAGGCTTTCGCATAACTTTCATCTTCTCTGGCCCAGTGGTACTTGAGAAAACGATTTTCAAAAGACCCAACACAATGTTTACTTTTTAAATTATCTCTTCTTGGGTGAGGGCCTGGGTCTCTATTTGAACAAACTTAAATTCCATTTTCCCTAAGATACTCTGTTTAATTGATTGATTGATATTGGTCCAGTTGTTTTGAGAAGAAAAAAAAATTATCAAAAGGTAACGTCGACGACTACGACAACAACGACGACAGATAACGGGCAAATTTTGATCAGAAAGGCTTACTTGAGCATTTGACTTAGGTGGGTTAAAAACAACAGGACCTAGGAAATAAAAGAAAACATTGCAAAGAATACGGCTCATGAATTACTGGTCAGGAGTACAACGTGATATTTGCCAATACCTCGCTGTAACGAACTATTACAGAGAGAAAGCGAAATTTTGTGATTTTTTTTTTGTACCAGGGGTCTTCTGATTGTATTAATAAAATAAGTAGACACCTGCGGGTTCGTTGATTGTTTATTTCCCAAATATAAGTCATAATGATTAACTGGTAGAACAATAATAATCACCCCGTAAATATACACATAAGTAATATTAGTACAATTTCATAAAACAGGATGACAATATTCTTTGAACATACAATATACTCATAAATCACAAAATATTCTTACTGTGAATAATTGAAAGAGTAATTCCCCTTTTCACGGCATTTTATAAAAATCTACATTTATACTTCTAATTTTTTTCTAAATTCGTTTGAAACATACATGTATATTGGTTGTTTTACGTTATTTATTATAACATTAAGTGAATTATAAGTCCACTTATTAATTTAGAATATATAAAAATGATAAGTAAATTTATAAAAATATGAAATGTAACTATTTGTGGAACATAGTGCCTTGTACCTTTGTATGTTTGTTTGTTTATTGTTCAACGTCCCTCTCGAGAATTTTTCACTCATATGGAGACGCCACCACTTGCCGGTGGAGAGCTGCAAATTTTTACCTTTACTCGGCACTTAGAGCCAGTGAGGGAACTTTTTTCTGCCAGCACCTACTGCGACACGAGACCTCGGTTTATACGGTCTCATCCAAAGGAACAGTGTACCTTTGTATGATTACAATACTGGCGCTTTATCAGCTATTTTCTTTAATAAATAATAGCATTCACTCTCAACTCTTGCACACTCAATGTTTTCATTAGTTTAATTATATTGATTGACACACCAGATTACTATTTACCTTTAAAATCAGTTTTGACATATTCATAGATGTATGATTAATAAATTATACATTTGAATATCAAAAAAATCAAACAGTGCAAAGAT
Source organism: Saccostrea echinata (assembly GCF_033153115.1). NCBI lineage: Eukaryota > Metazoa > Mollusca > Bivalvia > Ostreida > Ostreidae > Saccostrea > Saccostrea echinata. The sequence continues at coordinate 21,414,462 of NW_026889765.1, read as the reverse complement.
ATCACTATAGCACTTTCTTTTATGAAAAATAGCTTAAAATACGTCTTAGTTGTTTCTGATTATTTTGAAAGAAAGTCACTTGCTGGCAGGTTGTTTTTCCAAGGGAATAAACCAATACAAACTCCACCGGGAAAAGGGAGCAATGCTCAGGTGAACATTTTCTTTTGACTTGGCAAGCATGTGGATGGAAGGTTGACGATGTCAACAATATATTAGACACAAGGTTGTTTCATCGGTAAAAAACTTTGGTCTAATGTATGTACATAGAACTTGCCTATAAAATATTAAAGAAAAAAAATTAAGAAACAAATTTACAAGAAAGACAGTGAAATTTATTTTAAGGAAATTACAGAAAATATAAACTTTGTTTTGATTTAATAGAAATTGATGGTAAAAGTTTTTTTTTTATATTTTTTTATTTATTTTTTTTTTTAATTTATACATAATTTCTATCATTTAATACAAACAACATACAAACAAACACAGATAGTATTCAGTTTGAAAATACTGATTTGATATATGATTTTGAGATATACCTTGTAAAAATGGGGAAAAATTGTAATGCGTTCATATCATTGAGGACAAATGAACCCAGAGGCATGGGTAGTGTCCTGAATTTGTTCAATTCAATCAAACGATTTTATGACTTTATTTCTCATGATAACAGAATGAACCGACTTTCCTCACAATGTTATTTATTAAAGCGGTTTATCTGAGAGTCAAACACAGCATGTTTGTATGGTACTAATTGTCCCCCTTGATCATGTCACGTGATTTAGACATCACGCAGCAGCCGACGGATGGTAGTCTGAAACAGAAAGCCAGTCGTGAGGAAATTGCTGATATTCTTAGGTTTGTGTAATCTTCTCTGTTAATTTTGTTGCTAAATTATTGCACATAAAGCATTGTAGCAAGTAGGATATGTATGTCAAAGTTTTCATGCAGCATAGTTTAAGATTATATCAGATTGTGGGGACGCTTTCACTCGCGTGTAATAGCTATGTTCTCAAGCTTTGTTATAATCTCATGTCACTTGTAAATCAAAGCTACATTTCATATAAATTTATCAAATAATCATGTTCCGCCTCTAGTTTATACGCTAGGTACCGTGGACACATAGACTGGTTCTACTAAAATTGTGTTTGCAACCTCCCCCCCCCCTTCCCCATTTTAATAATAATATTTATAAAAAAAAAAAAAAAGATACAATATCAAAATAAATTTCAAAGGAAATAAGAATAGTTGCATAGCTTTGAAGGAGTGGGGGGAAGATATAAAGACATTTCTTAATTTTTTAACCATTCTGCTCCGGGGTCTTCATATGCTCGTCATCACGCGTCAACATTGTATATTTGAACTGTTTTAACAGCAATGCAGTTAATAGTAGTTTCAGCAGATCAGACCACTTTGTGAAGACAGAATGCATATGAAGATACTTTGGTGGGGTGACAGTCAGAAAAGAAAGGTAGACTTAGGTAGCGGGGTACATATTGACAAGTATAAATACACATGTACATACTGTCATTTACAGATATTTATGCTAAAGGAGAGTGAAGCCTGTAACAGACAAATTCTGTAATAAAAAAAATAAAAAATAAAAAAAAATTCTTCAATACAGATATTGTTGAAAAGTGCAAATGCACAAGTTTACATAATTTTCAGAATACAGATATTGTTGGTAAGGGCAAATGCACAAGTTACAATTTAAGTGATTATAGTTGTAATTTACGAGTTCATCAGTTTTGCATGATTCAATTTAAGCATGCCGCGGGGAAAAGGAGTGAAAAGGCGACCTGCAGCTGCCAACCCAGTGCACTCTAGGCAGAAGGCAAGCAGAGCCGATTCAAGGGAGGAGTCGCAGAGCCAGGAGGGAAACCGGCTGGTAGGAAATACTAATACAGTCAACCTGCAGTTAACAGACGACCAGCTGAATGCCCTGGCAGAAAAGATAGCTACGGCACAGGCCATACCAACAATCACTGGTAGTAGCGACCCTCAAACTCTTGGTAATTTCAATGAGTCTGCACAAGATGCATCATTATTTCAAACTTCCAGTGTTAATCATGAGCTTAATTACCATTCCTCAAACGCTATCAAATCAAAGATTATCAACTCAGAATATATTGATCTAGGTTTGTTGTTACCCAATAATTTGAATTAGATCATGATAGTAGGGAACTTTCACTATCTGATGGTTTGTTGATTGTAAAACCTAAAATGGCCAGACGGAAAATCACAACTATCAGTGAGAGGACAAATGCATTTATTATTTATGCTAGCATTTTTTCAACAGCACAGCCCGAAAGCATATCCGGAATTTTCAAATACATGTACAATGTACGTTTGGGAGCCAGTAGGTTTCCAGTGTCTAGTTTAGGGTGGAAAGCTTATGATATCCAGTTTAGGTTAAAGAGAGTAAATAATCCTTCCATTTCATGGGGCAGTATAGTTCAGGAACTCTGGTTGCTCTATATGTCTCCGTCTACTACTGGGCCCAGTAATAATTACAGTAAGGTTTCAACAGGCTCGTTGAAATGTTATGATTACAACTTTAATGGGGTCTGTGTTAGGAAGTCATGTCAATATAATCATAGATGCTTAACGTGTTCAGGTTTTCATCCTTCAGTGAAGTGTAGAGTTAACGTGGATAGTTCGGCTTTTTCCACTTTTAGGAACCCTGCAGTCCAAGCTGGTAGTGGTCAAGCATACTCAGGACCACGAGCATCAGGGCCTAGATTCAGCACCCCAAGAGGAGGAGGGGGAACAATTAGAGCTACTGTCCCTACTGTCAATTAAAATAGAATGCCTTAGACCTTATATGAATGATTACCCTTTAAGAGACGATGCAGAAGAATTATTATTGGGTTTTCCAGAGGGTTTTTATTTGCATTACGAAGGCCCAAGGGGGGCGAGTGAATGTAATAATTTAAAATCAGTTAGGACTAATGAACAGGAAGCTCTAGAAAAAGTTAGGAAGGAGGTTAGTTTAGGGAGAATAGCAGGTCCATTTGATAAGGCTCCGTTCATAATACATCTTTCATTTACACGTATCTCCAATTGGTTTGGTTCCTAAAAAAGATAAGTCTTGGCGATTGATTCATCATCTTTCACACCCCATGGGTGCAAGTGTAAATGATTTTATAGATAGACGTAATTGTAGAGTTTCATATACTTCATTTGATAAGGCCATTGACATGATTAATTCCCTTGGGAAAGGTGCCCTCCTGGCCAAGCTTGATGTTAAAATTGCATTTCGTTTAATGCCGCTACACCCATCACAGTTTGAATGGTTAGGTTTCAAGCTTTGTGATAAGTATTATTTTGACAAATGCCTCCCGATGGGTTGTGCTAGTGCATGTTATCTATTTGAAAAATTTTCATCATTTTTGGAGTGGGTCTTGGTGTCAAAGTCTGGGTTGCAAAATCTTGTGCACTATTCAGATGATTTTTTATTAGCTGGGAAAAAGGGTACCCTAGATTGCAAGTTGCTCATGGAGTTATTTCAGGATATTTGTAAGGAAGTCGGGGTGCCTTTGGCAGATGAGAAAACAGTAGGGCCTAGAACTGTTGAGTTCTTAGGTTTGGTGATTGATACTAATAACCAACAAATCAGGCTCCCAAAGGATAGGTTGGAAAGGCTTTCAGTTGCATTGATGGAAATTGTAGGCCAAAAAACGGTAACTCTAAAATGTTTGCAGTCTGTTACAGGATTACTTAATTTTTGTTCAAGAGCAATCCCTTCAGCTAGGGCATTTAACAGGCGTTTTTTCGATGCAATGGCAGGACTCACATCTGGTAGACATCACATTAGGGTTAGTAGAGAGTTGAAGGAAGATATCAGAATTTGGTTAAATTTCTTAGAGAATTTTAATGGTTATTGTTACTTTCAGGAGATAGATTAGTACACTATGGTAGATTTGCATTTGTACACTGACAGGGCTGGGAGTGCAGAATTAGGTTGTGGTGCAGTGTTAGGAGCTCATTTGGGCTTATTTAAAGTGGCCGGCAAGTTGGGCAGACAACTCAGTCATGGGTGATTTTACTTTTTTAGAGTTGATACCTATTTGCATGGCTGTTTATATCTGAGGGGATATCTTAACAAACAAGAGAATTATTTTCTTTACTGATAACAAGGGCCTGGTATTTGTATTGAACAAAAAGTCTTCGAAATCAAAAAGAGTCATGGTGTTACTGAGGTCACTAGTTTTGAACAGTATGTTAAATAACATATTCTTTAAGGCGCAGCATATTTATGGTAAAGAAAATTCTGTAGCAGATGCTCTTTCTCGACAGCAGTTCACTCGGTTCCGGCGGGAGTATCCACAAGCAGACCAGGCCCCGAGTCCTATTCCAGACGTTTTTCAACAAATGCTATTGAATGTGAATCTAAAAGATTGTTAAATTCACCATTAGCCTTGAATACGCGCAAGGTTTATGAGTCAGGCTTGAGGGAACTTAAACTTTTGCAATATTTATAAAATAGGGTCATCTTGGCCTCCAAAGGTTAGCTGTTTAGTTAAGTTCATTTCACACCTGTCATTAAAAGGGTGTGCTTACAAGACTGTTAAGACATATCTAGCAGGTATATCTTTTCACTGCAAGATTTTGGGCATGGAAGATACCACAAAATCCTTTACAGTTAAGCTTTTAGAAGGGTTGGGTAGAACTAGCGCAACTCAGGATTTTAGAAAGCCAGTAACAATAGGTGTCTTAAATAAGCTTACTGGTGTTCTTAGGCAGGTGTGCTCATCCAGATTTGAAGAAATTTTATTCACTGCAATTTTTGTAACAGCTTTGTTTTTTTTTTTTTTAGAGTCAATGAGTTAGTTGTTAACAGTCATTCAGATATCGGTCATGCATTAAGCTCTGCAGATGTTTGTATAACGGGTAAAGGAATAGAAGTTATGTTGAAGCATTCAAAAACTGATCAGAAGGGTAAGGGAACTATGATGTTGTTGCCTAGGGTTATAGAAGGGCTTTGTCCAGTTAAAGCGGTCTCTGACTACATGAGAATAAGACGATAATGTAAAGGATCATTTTTTGTGCATGCTGATGGTTTACCGGTCACTAGGTATAAGATTAATGCGGTTTTAAAAATGGGACTTAAGGCTGCAAAAGTAGATGTGAGTAGTTTCAAAGCACATTCCTTTAGGATTGGAGCAGCAACAACAGCATGTCTAGTTGGTCTTTCAGAAGATGAAATCAAGGGGTTAGGTCGTTGGAAATCAGCATCAGTTAAATCTTACATTAGAGTACCTACTTCAAAACTGGTTAGTATTTCATAGGGCTGATGCAACCAAAAGTGTAAGGTAACCATTGGGCTGAGTGTAAAGTCTTCTCTTTTAATTTGTTGTTTGGATTGTTTGTAGTTAATGTAGATATATGTTTAGATAATAATATTCTAACACTAGATAAGTGTAAATATGTTAAGACAATACTCTAACAATATACATTTGTAGATGATGTACATGTAAGTACGGGTTCGATTTGGATAGTAGGATCATCTATCATTAAAAGAGCATTTATTGAGGCAAGATCTAGTGAAGAGGGTGCAAATTTAGGGTTAGGGAGGATAAATGTAAGTATTTGGTGGCAAGGACAAGGAGGTATGCGATGGCATCAATTGCTGGGGAGATTGAAACTCTTAAAAAGATTGGAGGATCCTCCTAATTATTTAATTATTCATTGCGGTGGTAATGATATAGGGTGTAGATCTTCAATAGAGTTGCGGCATCATATGGTGGGGACAATAAGAAAAATTCAGGACATGTTTCCTACAACTGTTATTATTTGATCACAAAGTTTGCCCAGATTAGTATGGCGGGGTGAAAAGAAGCATGAGGCTTTAGAGCTTATTAGGCGTCGGGTGAACAATAAGATTGGCACTTTGGTGAAATCTAGTAACGGGCATTACATCAGATATCCTCAGATATCGGATGGTGACTCATCACTCTTCTTACCTGATGGTATCCACCTTAACAAAATGGGCAATAAAATTTTTCTACATCGTATTCAGCAAGCTATTTACTACTTTGTTACAATTAAAGGCTTTGTTCATCCACCGGTTGGAGAATGGGGTCCATGGCTGCTTCCGTCAGAGTATGTAATTTGAGCAAATTTTGTTCATTAATGTGCAATTGTATTGGTTAACAAATTAAGTTGTCATTTGGATCAGCAATATCAATTCTAATGTGTAGTTTGGCACACGTTGTGCATATCTTGTTTGGTTGCAGACAGTTTCCTCTGTTATAGCTTCTTATATAAATATGTTTATTTACATATAATAGGTTCTGTTAAGTTACTGAAGTATTTTGCAGACATCTGTTTCTGCCATGTGTTGTGGCACAATTTGTGGAAACTTAATTTGTGGCAGACATTTGTTCTGCATTTAATATGTGCTATCTCAGCAATTTGTGAAACAGTTTGTGTAGTTAGGTTAGTTATAGGGTTTAAGCTCGAAGCTAAGTTTTAGCCAGGCGCCCCATTACTGAAATTTGAACAGTTGCAACTTTAACCTTGTATCGCAAACATGGGGTAGTTGCAATTGCAAATTTCCGTTTTCCTTTTTAAACTACCACTAATGGAAGAGTAGCATTTGGGCGTCACTAGTGGCGGTGGCTATATTTGCGTATAGCCAGGTGGCGCAGTTTTTCAGTCGCACCAGTATCGCCAGAGGAACTGTCAGTGGTATCATTTTATGAGTGAACGTAATCAGTTTGCAGAACTTTCAGCTTATGAATCAGTAACATTTTGTCATCATCTGTATGGTTACCAGTTGAACATCTGTTCCCAGGGTTCATCTGTTAATAGTTCATTAACTAATGCAGCCATGGCCGATTCTGCCAACGAGCAAGTAAAATCATATTACATGTGTTTGTGTATTTGTTAAAGTTGTTTTGCCTGTATTAAATTTTATAAAGTGAAATTTGGTGTTTGGCTTCTCTGATAAACCTATATAACTGTGATTACTCGACACTGCAGAGAGCTGATCAATCAGAGAAGATGCAGAGTAAAAAGTAAGCGTAATTAAATGTCAATATTAGGAAAGATAAGTACAATCGATTCATTAGCATGAATAGAGCTGAAGCTGTTTTGGTGATTTGTTCACCTTATTGTTTTCCTGAGTGGTCGTCGACTGTGATTTACCATAGCACTGACATTAATTCAGGGAAAATAGGTAGTGCTGGAGATAGTAGCCCAAATAGAACTGGTCTGTTTATTAGCTAACCTATATAGTGATATTATTTACTTTCTTAAAATATTCCATTCAGTATTGATTTAATTCTTGAAATTGTTAGGCCAATATTCTCACACAGAATTGTCTACCTATCTTCCGTTTACCTAGTCATGACAAGGAGCTCAAGGCGGGTGTTCCCGGTCGACAGGGGATGTTTACTCCTGTCTGGCACATGATTCCACCTCTGATATTTTTAGAGCTATATGTTTTTGCTCTGCTTCTAATGTGTACTGTTCCAATGGACTTTTAGGCTTGTTTTCCATTCGTTATATCGTCATATTTCATTTCAGCCCAAGGTAGTGACATTCAAATGAATAAATTTCTAATCAGTGATTGAGGAAAATAATATTTCAGTTAAGCAAAGATGTTCTTTTTGAACATATAATAGATGAAAAGGTGAATATAACGAAAAGTGATCGAGCTCATAAAAATCTACAAACAATACAAATTTGTGAGCAAGGCATAAAACACGGACCCCTGGAAATTCCAGAGGTGAGATCAGGTGCCTAGGGATAGTAAGCATCACCTATTGACCGGACACACCCGCCGTAAGCCCTATGTGTAGATCAGGAAGACAGAACATTCAGAATTAAGAACAAAAGCCTAACAATTGATATGAAACACGTCAGCCAACACTCAGCCCAATGACAGGTTACAATTGCTAAAAAGGTGTTCATAACAACCATAGAATTTACGAAATTCTGACTTAAAACGAGGTTGTTAAAATCCCTGTAACATCAACTTATTTGTCAGTAGCATACATCGGTCTAAAAATACTCGGAGCATGCTCATGGGTATCGAATAAGTTGGGAGTAATAACACCATATGCAGGTGATAGTGGGATATTGCTACATAAATAAGAAAAGTTGACGTTGGAAAAGCTGAAGTCATCTCATTTGTCATAAAATTTAGTTGTTAGTTTGCCTTTATCGTCTATAGTCAGTAAAACATCCAAATATGAAACAGATGCTGAAGACTTTATGGTGTCTTTTATTTCAAGTTCACTGGTATATATCGCGTCAACATATGAATGGCAATATAGTCCCTTACTATACGCTAGCAGCTTTAGTTGACATATTTTTTAAAAAGTTCGTTTGTCTTACGAAACATTAGACTAGTTTTTGTATTCTGTATATAAGATGATATATAAATGTGCTTACTAAAATATATCACATATCACATTACCTTTTTAAGTAAGTTTCCAAGTAATTTATTCTTTTGTCGGCACAAGACATTAAATTGTTCATGTACATTTACATGTACAAGTTATATGTTAAAATTAATTTCCAAAGGGGACAGCTACACCAACCCTGGACTTGAAGATGAAAGTTTTGCACAAAAATCTGGGTCGGTGGCTTCAGCGCCGGTGGCCAGAAAACTCAGTTTGTAGGTGGCCGAGGTTCGAATACTGGTCTAATCAGTGGTATTCTTCTCTTCCTTTTACATCACAAAGCTTCCAATATTGAGAGTTATTTTATAAAATTTAGCTGACTTCATGTAACAACAAATCACGTCTTAATTTCCCCAAATTTATCAAGGCATGGCAGAATATACTGTTGAAACCACTATTGAAATAATGCCTATTATTGATAAATATTTCAAAAGTGGCTAAGAATGAATTTCAAAACCAAAACTAGGTTTCAACTATATATTGAATAAACGCCAAATATAAAAAAAAATATCTTATTAGTGGTAAAGAATGTATTTCAATACCAAAACCTGTTAGAATAAGGCCCGCTATTAAGGTAGAGATTAATAGGTTGTCAACAAAAAAACTAACCATTGAAATTTTCTGAATTTTATATATGTTTGTGTTGAGTCTTTCTTCTAAATCATATTAAAAATTCAAGGTAGGTATCGGGCAAGTTTAAGAGAAATTTGATAATTTTAATATAGCCTTCATCACCCACCGAAGAGCTGAAAAAGCAGGGTAAAATAATATAAAAAGAAGATATGAAAAGGGATATAAATTTTTATTGATATATCAATTATCATTTGTCTTATATGAATTCAAACATCTGTCTTTATGAATTAATATTTGACAACAATCTTAAAATTATCAAGCATTGTAAGTGAAAAACAGAATTACATTCACCAAGATGCATGGTCACATTACGTTAAAATATTGCTCAAAGACTCACACTTCTGCTTCCACTGTGAAAAAATTACCCATCAAATTTCTTTTTTATTGCATATAATAATTAGTCAATAAGTATCTTAAATTTCAGAAAAAAATCATACCGCATAATGGGGTTTAATTTCAACCTGACGCAAGTTTATTATCTTACACCCTACCCTACCCCCTTCCTTTACAAAAGATGCACTTTTGAAGAATATGGTGACTAAGAGAGATTCTCAAGAATTCATCAAAATATTTCACAGAAAATGGGTAATTTCTGTGTAATATTCTTCTAAATTACATTTTATATCACAAAAGCAAATATTTATACATGTACATCCTAGACACATGTTGCCCTGGTTGACCTTTTTGCACTTACATTCAAAAAGATATGAACTTTCCTTTATGTCGTTAAAATCGACTTTGATAGATTTATTATACATATGATTCTTGGATGAATTATCAATGACAATATCTTTTGACCAATTCTGTGCATAAATAAACTGGTCTTTTAATCTTCCTTTGACAACATTAGTATTAATTTCACTTTCCTTTAACAATTCCTTTTTCATTCCAAATACATGTATAACATGTATAAGAAAACCCAGTGGTTATGAAGTTTTGTAAACAGAATCAATCCACAGTATGTTATACTTGTTTTAAAGATATTCAAATAAAAGCATGAGTTATGTGTTTCGCTGTATAATGAAGACTGCCTGGTCATCAGTAATCAGATATTCATACACTAAAGCATCACATGGAAAAAAGTGCGGGGAAATAGAGAGTGATTCGGTTATCATTACATACATACAAAAATTGTGTAATAAATTTACATAAGAACATATAATCTATTAAAGGTAATAATTTGTAACTTTAAAGTATAGATTTTACACACAGGTTCATAAAAGTTAGAGGAATCCCATCATAAACTGTATATGATGGTGTACAACTTTAACTCAGGATGTAGTTCAACAAAATAAAGTGAATACACTCAATAACATAAGTTTTTCTTGAAGTCCAAACTCCTCAAGTAATTTCAAGGGAATTGGAATGTCATTTGATACAACATTATGACCTGCAACAAGGAAAGGATGGTTTGATATAAGAAAATCTATATATGAAATATAAAAATGCTTGATGAATGTTGATGCTACATGTACTACATGCATTACCATTAAGATTCATTTGGAAAAAGTAAGATAAACTTGTTATTTTGCTAGCTATAGTTTTTGGCTTATTGGCTGACGAAGATCAATGTAAACATGTATGCATCTTTAATTGCCATCATACGCATCCAGTTGTGTCATGTTCAAGGAACCAGACAATTCTGTTGATTCTATGTCAATACAACAAAGGTGATCTTTTCAGAAGGAGTTACAATGAGCGGAATTCATTCTGTATATTCAGATTTTGAAGCACATATCTAATGGGTGGAGTGTCTGTTCCTCTTTACTGTATCCTTCTGGTAGTTCTTTTTCTGAAATGAACAAATTATTTTAGTATTTAAAGAACTAAAATACATGTATTACTTCTCTCGTACACTGCAAACATGGTATGGCTATGTCTATATTATGAATATAAGACATTTCTGTCAGATTATACTGTAGCAATACATTTTTTATATATGTATTTATCAAATTGTCATGAATCTTTTAATCAAATGCATATATAGTTGGCCTCATTAATCTGGACACTTTTGCTCCCAAGGAAATTGTTTGGATTAATGAAGTGTCTAAATTTAAAAACCTTGGTATATATAGATAAAAATTAAATATTTTAGTTTCTCAATGTAGGTCACACTCTAAGGCCAAGATCATGGGGTTAAAAAAAGAAATAAACATGTGAAATACAGAGAACTAGCACTAATCTAATTGTTCAAGAGTTACGGCCAAAGGATAAAGTTTTTGGAAAAAACACTACACATACCTGTCAATGACACATCTTCAATGTGAAACAATATATATAGCAACATAACTATTATATGTGGATTTAAAATACATTTTTAACATCTTATTCCATTGTTTTTAATGCAGTCTTGTCCCTAATTACCTTCTTGACATAAATCCAATATTCTTTTGTAACACTGCAGATGACACTTGATTAGCCAAGGATCATGTGTATATTTCCATAAGATCGGCAACATGAAGAAAAGACAATAAAACATTAGATAGTTTGATCTATTTAAAAGATACTGTTGAATTTATTAACAATTCTGATTTAATTTGTAAATTTAATTTTTTGTAAATTTAGGTATGATAATGTGAAGAAGTCAGTATTGTTAAAAAAAGCCATGTCTCTTATAGGTTTTTTTTTTTTTTTTACAATACTTCTTTAGATTATCATACCTATTCTTTGGTGCTTTAGTTGAAGCAGTCTCATTCAAGTTAGAAGATATCTTTACATTTTATAATTTTTGGTTATTCAGTTTTTAATTCAATTTACAATGTGTGTATGTGTGTGGGTTTGTTTTTTTTTTATGTCTACTCTATACACAATCATTTACATGTATTAAAGTCAATAGAGCACCTGACTAGTGATGCAGGGGTCCCAGGTTAGATTCTCAGTCCAGCCATACATTTCCCCCCTTTCCTGTCACACATGTATGCTAATTTATGTACAGTTACTGTAGCAGATCTGTCTTGAGTTTTCCTGAAATATGTATATGACCTCTGAGAAATTATTGACTTGAGAAAATGCTTCTACAACATGTATACAATACATGTAGTTTTTACATTATGGTGTATAACTTAAAAATACAAGGACTAAAAATTTAAAATTTAATAAATTTATAATAATATAAGACATCTCCTTTTTAACCACCCCCTCCCCCCCCCCCCCCATTGGAAAAATTTCTGGATTTTCCCTGATACATGTGCAAGTGTAAATTGAAAGGAAAAAATAAGAGAGGAAACAAATTATGCTTTAAATATAAACCAATGGCTACTTTCGAGTAAATGTAAAAAGCACCCGTGATATTCTTCTTTCCAGATGACACTTGATTTGAATGGCCACGTTATTTCTGATGAGAATGCTGAATACACTTTCTAGTCCATATCTTGCTTCACCTGTAGTATTTAATATTTATATTAGTATTTATGATATCTGTTTATAATCAGGGCCCTTTTGAGCATACAACAACAAATACATACATAAATTACATGTACATAAAATTTACATAAACTTGCATAATTATTTACAAATTTTTGAATAGAGCACCATTTAAACCATAATTCATCAGTATGTATATGGATCATAAGTTAAAATATTTGTTAACATGTAAAATACTTAACATACATCGCAATAAAAGTATTAAACAGGTCCAGTACAATCAGTACATTTAGCTGCATAGGTAGAACTAGTATTAATTGTAACGGGGACCGTTACAGATGTTCCCCAAACGCTCCCCAACACCCTCTTGGTGTCTTATTTCCTGTAAGCTTCATTAAATAAGGCAATGAAGTATATTGATAGTTTTTTGCATTTCACGCGCGCGCACGTGCATGCATGTGCAGGATGACCATGTCATCTCATCTATACTATTAATGCATCTTTATATTCTCAGTATCAAAACATTTCGTCAAAAAATAAATAAGTTCCGGCTATATCAAGTATATTGGTCATCTTAGCATTGCATGCATGCGCACCTGCATGCATGTTCCTAATGACCATGCCATTTTGTCTACACTTATAATTTGTCTGTTTATTCTTAGTATCAAAGCTTTTCATAAAAAAATATAAAAGTTATGGCTATATTAAGTATATTGGTCATTTAACACATTGCACGTGCGCGCATCTGCATTCATGAGCATGATGTCCACATCATCTTGTCTACACTTTTAATATATCTGTATATTCTTAATATAAAAACTTTTCATAAAAAAATATAAAAATTACGGCTATATTAAGTATATTGGTCATTTAACACATTGCACGCGCGCGTCATCTTGTCTACACTTTTAATATATATATATATTTTGAGTATCAAAGCATTTCATCAAAAAGTATAAAAGTTACGAATATATCAAGTATATTTGTCATTTTACGCTTTGCGCGTGCGCACACGTGCATGCATGTGCATGTTGACCATGTCATCTTGTTTACACTTTTAATATATCCTTATATTTTGAGTATCAAAGCATTTCATCTAAATATATAAAAGTTACAGCTATATCAAGTATATTAGTCATTTTACGCATTGCACGCGCACGCACGTGCATGCACGTGCGCGCAAAATGACCTTGATTCCGCAAATCTACATAACATGCCTATTAACCCTAAAAAGGTTTCACCTCAATCGGATGAGTAGTTGACGAGATCACTCGCGGACAAAAAAGTACCCAGGAAGAAGAAGAAGAAGAAGAAAAATAATAATAATAATAAGAAACAGAGTAAAAACAATATGTTCCCCAACTTCGTTTGGGGAACATAATTACCTACCGACAGCTACCGTAACTTTATTTAGCTACTTTGGGTAGCTTTATTTAGCTATTTTAATGCAACTTTTTACAAACTGGCTTTTTATTTAAAAAAGACAAGAGAATCGAAAGTAAATATCCACTAATATTTATACAAGAGATTATTTAAAAAGCAATCCAAAGCAGAGAAAGTTTACACATTCCTGCATTTGAAAACTTCAAGCAAAATATGAATTTCCATAGTTTGAGTTACTGTACACCACCCCGTGTGCGTTTAGGCACAGATAAGTATGATTACTTCACATTGTGCTAAATAATTACCAATCCATTATCATGTTCACCAGAACTGTCTGGTCTTCTCATTTTAATCAAGAAGTAACAGTCTGGTCATAAAATAAGTTTGACTTATTAGCTAAATAAAGCTACTCTAGGTAGGTAAATAAAGCTATGTAGGTACTTCAAGCTACGTAGATAAATCTAGTGACTGTACTAGACCTGTACGTTAAACAAACATGCACCATAGTCGTAAATATTCACCTGATGTATCTGACTCGGACACTGCAAACAAATCATTTGTTCTGCAAAATTTTTACTTCTTCCATCATACCAATTCCATCAAACCAACATCTGCAGTGTCATGGTTTTAATGTCTATAATCAAAACCACATCAGGCAGAGATAATATTTGGTCCGCCTCGTTTAAAGGTCCGGGGGGACCTAATACGATAACATATAAGAAAAGGTCCGGCCCGTATAAGAAAAGGTCCGCCAAAGTTTAAAGGTCCGGTTGGTGCAAATGTTTTAATCTTGACTTAAACACGTAAAATTAAAGAGAGTTTGTTTACATCATATGAGGAAAGAAGGATTTACCTTTGCTATTGTGTTTATTTTTTTTGTACGATATATGATCTCTTTGGGCAGGAACTGCTTCTCCTTGTTTAGTGTGCTTTTAGCAATGCCGTTTAGGGCAATTAAAAAAAAATGTCCCATTTATTGGGCTTGTGTCTGTTTTCCCCATCATTTGCTTTGTGTGAATTAGGACGATTAAAGGTGTGAAATCTGCAGGTGTGTATAGGCAACAAAACAATGGGGGGTGTGAAGTATTCGTATACCTGACAGGTACCCGCAGGTAGAGCCCGCGGCAGATAGCAATGACAATGTAACTAATGGTCATGTGTTTGCTTTAAATCAATAGACACGAATTCTCTATTTTAATAAATTATGCTAAAAAACAAATTATAATACTATTATGATATTCATGCGTACACATCAAAATTGTGATTTATATAATTATATATTGTCTATTTTTATTACAATATTTAAAGACATTTCTTATTCCAAGTGTAGAGTTTAAAACTAACACAAGTGAACTTGTGAAATTTATTAAAAGATAATTTACGAAATATAAACGTAGAAGTTTGTATATCCGAAAAAAAATCGAGTAAAGTTACATAAATAAAGACGATTTGAAATGCAGACAGACACACACACACAAACGTTTTGATAACTCGGAATAGTCCAGAGTAAAATTGTATTTTCTTGATGACGGAATCTCAAGTACATCTAATATTCACGTCCGGGATTGTCCACGGCGGTTCTAAAACTGACTCTCTCACACAACACATGGCATTCACTCAAACTTCAATTAACACATTTGTAAACGCAATAATTATTATCACACATACGAGTCGGACATTCTTTGAGGCAGAGGATTGACACTAATTCCTTTAAAAAATATTGAGTGGCAATTTCCTTTTTACTGTCTAAACATTAATTGTTAGATAAATAATTTTAAGTATATGAAGCATTTAAAATCATTCTTTTTTATAAAATCAAATTTTGTTAGAATGTAAATTAATTTTGTAAAATTTACTATGTGACAATACTAAGACCGATAAAAAATAAAATTATGTATATGCTTCCCTTTAGTTTTAACAATTAACCTGTTTTCAGTTTATAATCAGATTTTGGCCCTTTATTTGTGGATAGAGTAATATATAGCCTTATGTTGTATTCGATCTATATTTACTGCAGAAACAAAATACATGTAATGTTAAAGCTTAAAACAGGTAACTCAATGTTGAAAACATATACATCAGATTTAAAGTATAATCATGGTTTGGATTTAATCCTTTCTTATAAAAATATCACTCTTCCTCTTCATAATGAACTACATATGAAAAAAAGTTTGTAATTTTTTGCCAAAAGAAAGAAAAAGAAAATACACATTTCACTGTGACTATAGCCAGACTGTGGGATAATCTAGCAGGCTGTATTGCATGACCGATTAAATTTTGAAATCATTATTGTAAAATATTTTCTATTATTACCGACATAAAGCAATATTGGCAAAGTTGAATGTCCAGTTCTATATACAAGTCATTTATGTATCTCACGTCTGTATAAACGGGGGAAGGGGGAGGGAACATCAGTTAATCCTCTTCCTTTTTTGTGTATCAAGGAATTTCTATTTTCTACATTAATTTGTGCAATAACCCCCCAACCCCCCCCCCCCCCAACTGAGAAATATACTGAATGAATGTTTCCTGGGACGTTGTCAAGCGTGCGTCATATCTCCATTTTCAAGCTACATGATATGCATATTTTCGTGTTGTCGACAAGAAGCGTTTCAGTCTAACTTTAAATCAAAAATATATTTCTTTTAAAAAGACGCTGATTATCTATTTTATTCAATTATGGAAAGTGGCAACTCACGGTTATCCGGAGAAAAAGGGTAATCATGGTTTTTTCCACTTATAAAACTGACTGATCATGAGAGTCCAAGCTCCAGACAGCTCAGTATTACGTTACGCTACAACTCCATACCAAGTAGTCCCGGAGAATTGACACTGTATGGAGTATGACTGAGAATCATACTCCATACTCTCAGGGACTACTTTCCCTACGAATAATATGGAGTAATACTGAGCTGTCTGGAGCTTGATTGAGAGTGTAGAATTTTCTACGCGGTGAAAGCCGATAAAGTTTATTGTTTAGTACCACTACACCTGCTCAAGAGTTCTTGAAAAATTCTATACGAAAGCCAGGAACTTTGCCAATGTCCTTAAATTATCCTTTTTGAAGTCCTCAGTCATTCTCCGTGGTAACCATGGAGGAAATAATACAATCTGTCTCATGTAGTCAGGACAGAATTTTTGAATTTCGATTTTCATAAATGCAATACAAAGCACATATGTTGTTTCGGATATTACCTAATATATACATTTGTGGTATCTCTCTATTATATAAACATGCAGAGAGCAAATATCTTCATACCTGTATGAAGTTTTTCGAAGGTCATAGGTCATTACGTGACCTAATCACACAGCGCAATAATATCTAGACATAAAAAGACTTACTCCACTAAGCAATATAGCATGTTTTTCATGCATAAAAATGTACAAAATACGCAAGTAAAATAATAATCATTTTATTTACAATGTAAACGAGTATTTAATACCGTTCTTGATCGATTTTACATAGAGAATAGAAAACTACGTGTTATAAGTTTCATGTCTGAGCTGCATAGTATCAACGTTTACCCTTATTTTTCTCGCAGACCTCTGAATGCTATTATTTTTTTTCCATTAAACTTTACTCACAATAAATTTGAAAATCTGTTGAAAAATATCAATGTAATGCAATCACGCCACAAACAGCTGACAAACACTGCACTTTGGAAGTTCGGTAGGCACACCTCCATCATCGAGATCGTTGTGACGTTGTCTTAACAATGTAAGCTGTCGCCAGTGTCTCCGTGTCAACATCATAAATTAATAAATATGCCTTACTGAAATCGTAGATTTTATGTTTTTGATCAAATTTTGTACTTGATTTCAAGTTATCTGGTCCGGACAAGTGTCTCCATCCATCCCTTTCCGACCGAAATTCCTCCAACTTTTTAGTATGCAACATCGGACGTGTTTCTTGTGTTTTTTAACATCGAATATGGGTTCTCATGAATACAAAAATTCCCAGACACCAATATGCTCACTATAACAATTGATCACATGTAGCTCTCACAGAATATTCCCTTCAAAACAATCCTTTGCCAGATGAATTTGAAGCGTAACCGCTTTTCAAGCCGATTTACACCTAGCGTAATTTGTCAAAATCTACGACGTACAGTTAGTGCAATATTTATATTCGATTACATTCGATTGTCCGTCTCAAATGTATATATAAGTAATAAATAACAAGTTTAAAAACTTCAATGGGAATTGAAGTGGGTCGGTACGTGATCAAATCTTCTGAGAAGGCCTTCGGCCTTCACAGGATTTGATCACGTGACCGACCCACTTCAATTCCCATTGAAGTTTTTAAACTTGTTATTTATTTCTTAAATACAATTTTGAATAATGATTATACAGGCGCGGATCCAGAAATTTTTTCCAGTGGGGGGGGGGGGGGGCTATCCCAGTCCAAAAAATTTCTAATCCAAAAAATTCTTGACAAGTTAAAAACAAACAAACAAACAAAACTGTAAAATCCATTTCCAAAACGTGAAAAACACCTATTTCGTGGTGGTGATGGTGGGGTCCACGTTTTCTAAGGGGGTCCAAAGTCATTTTTAATTTACTTCAGTATATACTTTTAATAACTCTGCAAATCCTAGGGGGGGGGGGGGGGGGGGGCTTCGGACCCCTCTAGATCCGCGCATGTTATATGAATATTTTCGGTATTAGATGGAGAAATTTCCGGTATAATACAATGCATCTCAGGTGAGGAGGAGGGGGAAGGAGTGGCAATAACACCTTCTTTATATTTCCATCTGCTCCTTGCGTATCAAGTACATAGTAAATAAACACCAAATTCAATTAATCTAATCTGGTGTATTACAGGTGTATTACAGATTTTTTATACCCGCACTTTCTAAAGAAAGTTCGGGTATATTGTTGTTACTCATGTCTGTCCGTCCGTCTGTCACACTCTTATTTCTCAAACTCCTCTTACATTTTACACAGTAGCCTAATCATCTTTTGGGAGATGGTTGGTGGTGTCATGTAGATGTGCAGTAAGGTTTCGGAGTTTTCATTTTCACCCTAGGGGTCAAATGGGGGTTGAAAAATGAGGTTTTTTTTAATGCAAAAAGCCCCTGGTTCCCTGAACTCCTCTTACATTTTACACAGTAGCCTAATCATCTTTTGAGAGATGGTTAGTGGTGTCCTGTAGATGTGCAGTAAGGTTTCGGAATTTTCATTTCAACCCTGGGGGTCAAATGGGGGTCGAAAAATGACGTTTTATTATATCCTGAGTATCAAAGCATTTCATTAAAAAATATAAAAGTTACGGTTATATCAAGTATATTGCTTATTTTACTCATTGCACACACCCAGGTGTTGGCATGTGCGCACAAAATGACATCAGTTCCGCACATCTTTATTAAATGTCTATTATGTCAAAGTTGGTGTGATTCTTTTCTTTTCTTCTTGGAAATCTTTCCTTTTGAGTAAGGAGCATCACATTTTATAAAATGGATATAGATATTTAAACTACAACTGTTACAACAATTAAGCGATATATTTATATATATTCTGCAGGGATTTTATTTCAAATTATAACAAAATACAGTTTAATGTATTAATGTACCAGAAATCTGTCCTGTTCTGATTAGATAAGCTATTGGTATGAAAAAATAGAATTTACTAATTATATGAAATATAAGCTTCCTTCTGTGCCAAATACACCAAGTCTTACGATGTTTTATAGTCATAGAAACAAACATTTTATCATTTCAGATTGACAGGACTTCTTGCAAAATTTCATTCCCGGGCATGAAGAAAAAAGAACTTTCTTTTCAAAACTTATTCATGATTTGATAATTGTGGTACTCTGTATGAGAATCAGTTTGAACAAAAAGTTGAACTCTAGGAAATCATCAAAATGATGAAGGGAAATATAAATTCTAATACAAAAATTTAACCATATTCTTAAGACATACTTAAATCAGCTCTACCGGCCGCCAAAGCTTTCCTCACGGTCTTAAGTCTAAGAGTGCTCTTGAATCCTACTTATTAATAAGCTTGGTTTTATTAATTGGTATTTATTTATTTATTTATTTATTTATTTATTTATTTATTTATTGGTCTAAGACTCAGTCTTAGATTAATGAACTATATATATATATCGACCCTCTGGCCGTAGGATCAATTTTTTAGGCAGGTTTAATCTTAAGTTGAAATTTCAGATATTTATAAAATGAATATTTATGATAAAACTTACAATCGAAATTTAAAATTGACAAGTGAACATAAAAGGAAAAGGGAAATAAATTTCATTCATCGTTTCAAATTTTAACTTTTCCTATAATTATTAAAATTCAAGATTATGTACAAATTCTGGTTTAAGTCTAAAATTGCTACATGATCTAGCTGGGAAAAGGTTCCGTGATTTAAACTATCACTACAAGAAATTGTTTCTTTTTTTAATGTCGAACTGGTTCTAAAAGTATACTTTCAAAATACGGTAAACTTTTTATTGTGTTATGTTCTTCTAGTTGCATTAACGTTTCAGTCTGAAAGTGAAAGAGGATGGTGTTATCCATATGTCAAGAATCTTTCTATTAATCTATGACATAAAGAACAATACGAAATAGCAGAATAATGATAGAACAAGAAGAAAACAGTAGGACCTAAAAAATAGGGTTTTCACCAGAACTTGGAAAGCCCTAATAAACAGTAACCTTTTTACAAAAGGGGCAAGGGGTAGCCCCTTGACCCTTCCTCAATATTACGTACCTGGTGTAATTATTCTCTTCAAAGTAAAAGTATCTTTTCTTCGAAATTTACACAGCGTATATTGCATATCGTAAAAAAAATCATGACACATGACAAACGTGTTTCATAAGCTGGGTTATGTATTACATGTATGTGTATTGGATTTATTTCCTTCTGTCCTTCTTCTTTTAATAACATCGAAGACTTTGAGAATTGAAAATTTAAAAAATGTAATTATCATTTATGTATTCTTTAAGGTAGTACACAGCATCCAAGAAATCTGTTTTAACGCATATCTTATAAGGTACATCAGAAAAAGAATAATTTCACTATAATGTCAATAATCAAGGATCCTTCTAAGAAAAATAATTAGCTGTGACAGGTTTTCATCATATTTTGAAGAAAAATTATAGACATCCTATATATTGGTCATTTGAGAGCCTACATTTTGAATCGTGTTTACGCAACCTACATGCAATCAACCGTGTGTTATTTAATGCAAAGTAACTTTTGATCCATTTGTACAAGAGACATATTCGGACATATTTATAAGGAGTCTCTTTTTTGTACAATAAAGGTCAAGATCATATAAAGAGGTCAAAGGTTAAATATAGAGGTGCCATCTACTGAATCTTTACATTTTGATTTATTTAAAATCGCCAAAATATCTTAACACGCCGGTTCAAATTTCCATTTTTAACATATTTTAAACTTGGTTCCATTACAATTATTCTGTTGATTTTTTGTGAAAATTGAATCATACATTTTCTTTAAAGGGGACTTAACGTTCGGCAAATTTACATTTGAATTTTCAATTCTCAGGCTATGTTTGTTCTATTTTTACATCAAATTTTACTCAGATATACCAGTAACAAAATATTTTACTAACCGGTTGCCTTTATAAATAGCATCACACAAGTTAGCAATAGATCATTTTAAATAATGCACAATCTCAGGTCGGCTGTATGATTGCACAATCTTCTTACAGGGGTCTGATAGACCCATATTTCAAACTATGTGGGCAAAAAATGTATGGTTGAAATTCTTTCATATTACATATAAATAAAGATGTTTTATCTCAGAACAAAATATTAAAGTTTGAACAAAATTGAACTTGAGGAAAGAATTTTGCCTATCTATTGTGTGCTATCTTGAATTAGTTCTAATTTTGCAATATCTAGCCCTGCTGAGATACGGAGAGTTAGGGCGAGTTACGTCGTTAGTGAAATTTTGTATTTCTAAAAAAAAAAAAGACACCACAGAGTGTGGCACATTTGCGTCATATTTGGATATTTTACTGGACAAAGACATTAGCCTTGACTAGCACATGTCTGTCACAGAGGTAAGGAAAAAGAATGATTGTAATGCAAAAGAAATTTATCTGAAAAAGAGAATTACATTTTATAAATATTGCATTTATTGGCAATTTTATGGGGATTCATTACGCTTGTAAAATGACAAAAAATATATATATATTTACATGTAAGAAAATTCACAGTTAAGATGTGAAACCTGTTAGATCAAGTGAAGATAATTATTGTGAGAAAACCAAATTATAAATATTTTCTTTGCAAGTGTATAAAAAAAACTGTGTTGGATTTCAAAATGATGATTAATCAAATATTACAATTTTACAATTACGATTTTTATCTCCCTTCATTAAAATTAAATAATTTGTTTAATAGTAACCATTTTTTTTTTTTTGGGGGGGGGGGGGGGTTCTGGGTTCTGTTTCTCGGAATTCCATATTTGAATAATTGGTTTATGTCAGGTTATTTTTTGCAGGGATGTAATTAATTATTATAATAAAAAAAAGTTAGAAAAATTGCTTTTGAATTTGTATGAGAGGTTGACAGGGGATGCCTTTCTTCCACTGCACCAGAATCCACCTCTGGTCTTTTCAAGGATTCGTGTATGCCCTACTTTCGAATTGTAATTTTCAGTTATATTTTTTAGCTTGAGTATTGTCTGTTATCTTCACCTTTCATTTAATGAGATGAAATGATAACAATGTGTACACAAATTCTTTAACGAGATTTTTATTGTGGGGAATGAATAACATGTTGTAGAAAGAGAATCATTAATTTGGAACATATTTTTTTTTCTTACAATAACAGAGGGAAAAGTAAAGCAAAAATGAGTATGCAATGGGTATCCTTCCATTCATATCACTATAGCATATAAATGAATGGTTTAAACTCAATGCTTTGGATGGGTCTAGAATTATTTGAAAAGGGTAATGAAAGTAGCCCAGTAGACCACATGTATATATGTCCTAAAAAAGTATTTCTCTTGGTGTGCAAATGATTCTAAAAAAGTATTTTTAAAGATGATTACAGGATTTTTTTCTTTAAAAAACCACAAATAAAATTGATGGAGTGATGAATTCAGAGCCGGTATGTGCAGTACATAAAGGATAAACACACGTGATATTTTGGTCAATTTAATTACAATGAAAGATTATTGAATTCTGTATTATCTACATATTGAACGGGTCTCAAGAATAGCATTGCAGCAAATTTTAATCTGACGTCTGTATTATGAATAGGAAATAGCGACCAATTAAAATAGTGCTATTTAAAACATAAATCACTGAAAGTGCATCAATGAAAAGTAAAAGTGAAGCATCAATCATCAATTAATACAAAAGATAAAATATTCCCCTAAAATTAAAAAAATATGATAATATGTTATTCTCTTTCACAAATAAAAGTACGAGTGGCAGAACAAGTTCTATCATTCCAGAGTCCATTTTGACACAACAGGACACAATGTTCCTCGTTCAGATTGTTATCCGGCTCGGAAGGGTGCCAGTTTGAAAACGTAATGTTTGTAAGGCGATTCCAAGTAAAAACCCCTTCGCTATCTATGTCTGTTGCCCCAATCCAACTTTTGCAGCATGTGTGCCATGTAGAACAGTCGACTTGAAAAAAAAAAAAAAAAAAAAAAAAAAAAAAAAACCATATGACGACTTGACAACAACGCTTGTCATTATCAGGGTAGACATAAGTAACCGCAATGAATAATAAACCACATAGATTCTTGAATATTACTTTACCTATTTGAAGCCTTGCTGTTCCATTAAAAAAATATTTAGAGCATATACCATGGCAATGCTGAATTGCCAAGGGAACGCTATGTGAGCTTTTTAATTCAAAATACATGGAAATCCAGATAATTAACAGAAGGATATTTTAAAACTATTTCATAGTAATATTCCAGTGCTGCTATTTAGTTGGCCTATCCTTGTTATAAGGACCATGGTTTTAAGAAACTTGTTCCCGCACCATATGAGAATGTTTGCATGTAATTTTGGATATTTCTCTTATTGGTCTTTAATTGAAGAATTTTTAGGAAGGAGTAATGTTGTTTTAGGTATATTTATTCAGATGCACCTTGTCTTTGGGATAAACGCATGCACAATTTTGTTCCTTATTTGTGTATTGGAGAACATGTAGCCTTGTTTTTCTTTTCTTTTGTTTTTTTTTTTTTTTAACATAACTTTTTTGAAAATGTGAACCTAAGTATTTCTTAGGTAAAACTGTCTACATTTTGGAAGCCATTGGCCCTTGGGTCTCGAGAAAAATTAGAAAATGTATAAAAATAGAAAATAGTCCTATAGAGGGGAACAGGTGCAATCTTTGATAAAATGGAGTCTCAACTAATTTTTTATTTGTCTAAACTCTTTTTTTACTCAAATATCATCTTTTCAAGGTTTGATTATTAATGGCTCCTTCTTCAACTTACAAAAAACTGTCCTGAAGCACAAAATTGAAATGATAAAATTTCACTTTTCAAATTTGAGCAGAATGTAGCTGAATTGGTAAACAAATTTTACTGAAATTCCAGATCGAGAGGTTTTTACTGAAAATATTTTTAAAATTTTCTATCGTCTTACCTGCATTGTTTGCAATGCCATACAACTTGCACAACTAAATGCAAATGCAGATTATAAACATTTCTCATTTCCTCAATGCAGGAATTTCATGACTACGTAGTGTGAATGCAGACTTCATGTATGTTGAATTATTATGTGTGTCAATGCAGGCATTGACGGACTCCAACGTCCGTCAATGCAGGCATTGGCTTACTATACAGTCAGTCAATGCAGGCATTAGCCGACTACTTAGTCAGTCAATGCCTGCATTGGTCAACTACACAGTCAGCCAATGCAGGCATTGGCTGACTACACAGTCTGTCAATGCAGGCATTGGCCAACACCACAGTCAGTCAATGCAGGCATTGGCCGACTACACTGTCAGTCAATGCAGGCATTGGCCGACACCACAGTCAGCCAATGCAGGCATTGGCCAACACCACAGTCAGTCAATGCAGGCATTGGCTGACACCACAGTCAGCCAATGCAGGCATTGTCAAACACCACAGTCAGTCAATGCAGGCATTGGCTGACACTACAGTCAGCCAATGCAGGCATTGGTCGACTACACAGTCAGTCAATGCAGGCCTTGGCCGACACCACAGTCAGCCAATGCAGGCATTGGTCGACTACACAGTCAGTCAATGCAGGCATTGGCCGACACCACAGTCAGCCAATGCAGGCATTGGCCGACTACACAGTCAGTAGAATGTTGAACAATTTCAGATTCATTTGAAATTAATAAGTTAATCATATGCAGCCAAGTAATTTTTAATATTAAAGAATAATGGACACAAAAAATATCTTGTGAGTGACACTTGAGTTTTTTTTTACACTAGTTTGATATAAATTCATTTCATACATTAAAAGGATGCCAACATGAAAATGATCCTAACTGCTAAATGTCTACAAAGTACTGTATGTGCTTAGTACCTGATAAAATTCACATCATTTCACTGCGAGGAACTTGGTGATATTTCAACATGAATGAAATATTTCCGAACAAACCGTACACAAATAATCAAAAACAGAAATATCAATTGGTAGTAAAAATGGTCGAAATTTTCCTGCATTAATTATAAAGATTCCGGTCATATTAAAAGAGATTTTGCTCCTCTGTCATTTTCTTTTCCTTTGGTCTGTATTGTAAGTTAAAGCCTGTGTATACCTGGAAAAAAAATGCAGTGTTGGTAAAGTTATCAAGAAAATTTGATAATAATTACTTTTTAAAAAAAATTATTTACGATAATTTTTTCAAATATATTCTGACAACCATTTATTTTGACTATGTTTATGACTTGGAACAGTTGGATTAACAAGTTCTGAGTATAAATTATTGTTTAAACTATAGATATTATTGGAACAGGGGTCGCATTTTTTTTCTAAGTTGGATTAATTATAATTAATATGTATTTTCAAACTTTCAAAATTAAGACAGAATATATATATCCAGGATGGTCAGAGGCAGATTATTTATTTTCTCGCCAGTGGACATTATTAATTTTCATCATTTTTAAGGACAACTTATTTTTAAAATCTGCATGGACACCCCCCCCCCCCCCAATATCCCTAAAATCCCTAATATTCAAACAAACAAACAAAAAAATTAAAAAAAGAAAAACTCAACCAGTGTTTTCTTCTGTGACTTTTCCACCAGATCACTGTCTTCTGTATTTCTCTGGTTTCTGGGAGTTCATTATCATTTTATAGGTACCGCAGGTCGATTTCCAGTCTCTGTTACATTCATCATAAGGAAGAGATTACGCATCAATTTCACATTTACAGTGGCAAGCCTGGTCTCCTAAAAATAAAACAATAATATTTATAGCCTTTTCAATTCAATCTTGGTGAAGGAAAAACTTTGAAATCACATTGTATTTAGGATTTTTTTAATTTCACGGTGGTTCAATCTTTTGAACGCCTCTGTATTAAATGTGAAAGTAACATGCGTATATTTTGAGATTGTTTATAAGTAAGTCAAAAGCAATTTTATTTATTACTGGTTAATAAAAAGACGCAAGAAAAACTAACCCATGACGAACGCATACACTCAATCATTAAAATCTGCTGATCGGAATAATGCTTGGCCTCGATGGATATACATGTACATGTACATACAGCCGTGGTAAGTAAATGCATATATTTTCACTAAGATACACATAGATAAAAGAAAATGAAATTCCGTCCTTTCTTTCCTTGTATTTAAACAGTCTTCTACAACTACTAACGTTTCGCGGATTTTAGGCCTAGTTTCTGTTTGAACACGGTTGAATTCAATGTACGTGACGTCATAAAGGCACGTTGTGTTGCTCTCAACAGTTATTTGAAGATTGATCATTCACTCAAGTAACAAAGATGTGGGCGATTACAAAAATTTGGAATTATCATTATGCAGTGAAAAACAACACCCAGATGTGTTTTTTTTTTCTTGAAGCAAAGCTCTGTCCTCCATCTACACGTACGAAATCCAACCTAGTTCCAAGACTTCTTGATTGTAAGTAATACATGCATCTGAGTAAATGTGTATATAAATATACATATATATTTGTGTTTATTTGACAAATGCTTATTTCAAAATAACTACTGTATTTCCGAAGTAATTTCTTAAAGGTGTTAAAGGTTATTTTTAGGATTCGGGATTTTCCCATGTTTAGATGTATGGCTTCTGTCGAAAGTACATGTATGTAAATCGTACAATGTTCGTTTTCTTGTGCAGAAAAAAAAATGTTCGATTTCTTACGTAGAGGAAAGAATAGTTGTTTTCAATTTCTTACGTAGAAAAAAATATGGGAATAAATTAGGCTATGGCTAGTTTTAACTTTGAACTCAGTGTGTGATTTTTGAAATTTGCAATACTTTTTTTTTGTTTTTTGTTTTTTGTTTTTTTTTTTTTGTTTTTTTTTTTTTTTTGGCCATTTTTGAACCACTCCTGGGGCCATGTGATAGCGATAGGTGACATAAACATACCTTGTGAGTGTATACAAAACTTGCAAGTGTATTATTTTTCTAAATACACAGATTCCATTTTTAAAGAATTTAACCCCCCCCCCCCTCTCTCATATAGGCTATCTAAATGAAAACAAACCTCATGCATATTCATTTTAACTGCAAACATGTATTTTTCCATGGGGTTATAATTCCGTGGAATCACAATTTCTGCTCAATCCACGGGAAGAAAATTACGTGGATTTCTTAAATTGCCACTATACACCTTGAATATACGAACCTGAGTTGTCCCAGTTTCTTTGGACCTTATTATATTAATGATCAGAATTAACAAATATTTTGTTTTTAATTTTCCGCAGCAATTATATTTGAAGATGGAAATGAAGAAAAGGTTTGCATCAAGGAACGACTTTGGGGCTAAAAGGACCTCTGTAAAAAGTTTTATGCAGCCAGAAGATTGTGTTGATGCTGTGAACGACTATTGGTTAGTGAATCTAAAATGCATGTAAATAGTTTTTGAAGGAAAAAAATGCATGCAGTGGTAAACTTTGCAAATTCCATGTTTATTTTATCTAGGGATTCTTAAATACATGTCTATTTTTTTTTCTTAGCAGATTTGAAAGTGGTGAGTGAACACACAGATGGAATCTAGGGCTACACTACATTCTGTGATTTTTTTGGGAGATCTGAGCCTATTTGTCGGAATGGTGGCTAAGAACCATACCGTTAGGTTCTGTATTTTCAATATTCAATATTGTGACTTATCTGGTTGCTTGATTTCAATTTTATTTAAATTAGAAATATTTGATAGTTATTATTTATTACAAGATTTTCACTGTTATCATTGAGTCATGAGTATTTTGTGTATCGAACTCCGAATTTATTTTTCAGGTGAAGTACTGAGAACTGCACAGAAACATAAACATACAGTAAATGCAGAAGGAATCAGGAAGACGATGTTCCGGCAATGCAATAAGATTGTCCAAAACTTTTTTTTTTTTTTTTTTTAAATCTTACTTTAAAATTACATCGTTTCATTTCAGCTCAGATTTCTGCTTATTCTTTTTTTAATATAAAAATAAAAGTTAAAATTGTTGTTATATATGATCTTGCAAGTTGTCAATGTAAGTAAACACAAGGGAAAAGGATCTTATAAGAACCTTCATCATTAAATGATTTCTGGACATCTGCATTAAAAACAAGGTCTGACAAGGACGATATATATATTTTTGAAAGGAACAGATTACTTGGAAGAGTCGCCTGCATTGGACTTTGAGAGAGTCGTACAATGCCTGCATTGGCTCTTCTGAG
The DNA here is from genome assembly GCF_033153115.1 of Saccostrea echinata. Taxonomy (NCBI): domain Eukaryota; kingdom Metazoa; phylum Mollusca; class Bivalvia; order Ostreida; family Ostreidae; genus Saccostrea; species Saccostrea echinata. The sequence continues at coordinate 21,385,842 of NW_026889765.1, read as the reverse complement.
AGTCGCCCAATGCCTGCATTGGACTTTGAGAGAGTCGTACAATGCCTGTATTGGCTCTTACGAGAGTCACCCAATGCCTGCATTGGACCTTACGAGAGTCACCCAATGCCTGCATTGGACCTTGAGAAGTCGTCTAATGCCTGCATTGGCTCTTATGAGAGAGTCTCCCAATGCCTGCATTGGACCTTGAGAGACTCTTCCAATGCCTGCATTGAACCTTGAGAGAGTCTCTCAATGCCTGCATTGGCTCTAATGAGAGTCGCCCAATGCCTGCATTGGATTTTGAGATAGTCGTATAATGTCCGCATTGATCAACCCTTTAGAGAGTCAGGCAATGCCTGCATTGCCTATTGAGTGAAAAGAGAGTCTCAATGCCTGCATTGGCCCTTTAGATATTCGTGCAATGCCTGCATTGGCCAACGATGAACAAATTCCCTTGACGGATTGTCATGAAATTCTTGCATTGGCTTTACTATAAAAAAATTTTAAATTTTTTTTAGACATTGGTGATTCTTAGCGGGAATTTACAAATAATATTTCATTTTCGTAATAATCGTCACTGCATTACAAGTTTATTTATTTTCCAAGTGTTCAAATAGATTTTGTATTCCTTTAACGCTAAATTGCATTAGTCTATTACATTTAGAACAATTTCAATTGCATATGTGATTAAGATAAAATTCAAATCAGAATGAGAAGAAAATTGCAAAATATTGAATGAACACATAGTCAATATTTCCGTAAAGACTTTTATCACGTGAATTTGGAAATGGCCAATTTAAACCATCAAATGTGTTTCGGGATACTTTTGTAATCAATAACAACTTCCTTCATAAATTCGTTAAATTACATTCACTCTTGTAGTAGAAGCCAAGATTTCTTTCCACATTACCTAAAACATTGATCTTAAATTAAAAAAAAAAATAATTAAGACAAATAAAATTTAGTTGAGACTCCATTATAAGTAAAGCTTATAAAGTTGAAATATATACATTGTAAGTTACATTCACATTGAACTCTAAAGTAAATAGCCACAAAATTTCTTGTTTATCATCAATAGAACGAAAGATAATTATCTAATTTTTTTTTTTTTTTTATTGAAAGTAGATTGACGAGTATAATTTGATGTAATAGGTATAATATATTTGATACTAATACAATGATAATTGATATATTAATAGGGATTCTCTGTAACCACTTAAATTTCTTTGCCACGCATGGTCACCAATTTTGATGAAACTTTGCCCAATATTACAACTTGACACCAGAAACTATATGAAATGAAATTTTGCTGCTATGTGTCTTGGTTGCCATGGTAACAGCCAGCAAAGTTGGAAAAATTGAGATTTTCAGGTAATTTGAATCTTTATTAAGCCTTAATAAAGACTAAGAAAAACAAAAAAAAAAAAACATTCTCACAAAAAAATGACACCTTGTTGCCACTTATGCTATAAAGAAACTATTTAGAATTATCTCTAAGTAAATGGTAACCATGGGTACATTTGGAATATATTTTAGATGCTGAAAAATGCTTAAAATGCTCAATATTCACTTATGATAAGTGTTACATGATCAAACTCAATCAACAACCTAAGAAAAACAATAGAAATATTTTACCTTAAGTAATTAGGTATTGGCAATATTATTCTTAAAATAACTCTCATGGTTACCATGGTAACACAGTGTAACCATGCAAAATCTGTTGCTAAGATTGGGTTAATACTACTATCTTGAGGAAAAACAATAACACTCATGACTAGCACATGTACATACTTAGCACCTTGCAACACTGATAACTTAAGAAAAAATGGGATTAATTGTTACTTTGCAGTGTAACCATGGAAACAATGTACCAGTAGTTTAAAGTGATATTTTTTTGCTGCCTTAGGAATTTACTAACCTTTAATTTAACAAACATATTATTTGACTCACCTTGAATAGCACTTATCTGGTAAAACTAAAGTTGACTATCATATATTGATAAAGTTTGTTAAAAACTACAACACTGTTGCTATGGTGATTGAGAGGGAAATTTGTTTTATTTTGTTAATTTTATATCAATATTAAACCCTATGTGCTAGCTTTTTGCATACATTTAGAGATTGGGTGGAAGTCATATTAAAAGTCAGGTTAGTTCTTCATAATCGTCAATCACAAAAGTTGTGAGATTCTACATACAAGGGTACGTATCCAAGGAAACAGAATATTTTTCAGATTTTTATACATATTTCTTCGGCTAATTTCCATAACAACGCTCTATTGAAAGAATTGAATTTGAATTTTTTTAAATGTGAAAATAAGGGTCACATATGCACCTTTAAAAATTGATCATCAGTTATATAGAAATAAGCTTTCTATAAAGATAGGATAAAAAATACACTAAGAGAGTGAATTTAAAATCCCTTCGTGGTATTAAAACCATGGCAACCATTGTCAACCTATAAGAAATATCATATTTCGTCCTTGGTATATGTTACAAAGATCTTTTGTCTATTATTTGCTTGTATTTCAACGTTTAATTGTTTTTATTCTTATGTGTATGACTTTATAAAATTAAATGAACAAAATTATTACTTTTGAAAAGTTTGTTTCCATAGTAACGTATGTAATAGTTAATTTACCAAACATGTTTATCATGCATTTAAGACATCAGACCTTCAACTTTCAGAAAAAGTCATTGCCAATTGTTTGCTTTGCTGCAAACGTTAGCTGAGGGACTCTGAACATGTTGAAAAATGCCATTTTTCAAACTTTAGGACATATTGTCAGGTAACCATGGCACATAGCAACCAATTTTTGATTGATTTGATTCTATGGCATCAAAGACTTTTATCATAGAGAGTATGGAGGAATTCTGAGACTATGCCTGCCACAGCTCTAATATAAAAGTTCGTCATTACAGGGAATGACTCTTAATAATTATCTTTGTCAGATAAGTTCATACTTCAAATACAAAGATTATCCAAAAAATGACAGTTTTGACAACAGGGAGCAGATAAAAATTTAGACTACTGTAACCTATATATTCTACTTCAAAGTATCTTACCATCACTCCAGGGAGGGAGAAAAGCTTCCGTGAGCCATAAATTTTCTGCTGGTGTGGCTATCTCAACAAGATGAGCTCCATATCGTTCGCATTCTTCCTATGATGATTTTAAATGCATCATTTCTTATATTGATAAGTAAAATTGCCTTGTTGTCAAGGAACAGAATGGTTCGAAATAAATGTAGTAATAAAATGATAATGTTAAGAGAGAATTACAAATTAATGGCATTAAGAAAAGATTTAAGATTGAAGTGCATAGCCTTATCTATTTTTGTAATCCAAGTAAAGGCTTCATCTTTCCATCTTTTTTAAAGGAACACAAATCAAAAGAATTAAAATGAATAAAAAAATAAATAAATAATAGAATAAATGAATAAATTTTTAGAAAACTACATCTAAATTTCAATACATATTCCGATTGTTTTTTATTAATTAATTTATTTCATTTATTATTTTTCTATTATTATTTTATTTATTATTACATGTATTTTTAAATGTATATTTTCTCAAAATTGATAGGAAGCAGAAAATTTCTTTCTTATGAGCATGATACTTATCTTGGTATATTAAGAACTGTTCCAACTCTGGTTATACAGAATAACTCGAAGAGCTATCAAATTCCTTTTTTTTTCAAAGGTTTATAGATATTTTACCTTGGAATCGTTCCAGGTTTTCTTAGACGTGCTCAGAAAATAGCAATGGCCTTCAAAAGGTTCCCAGCCAATGGGGCAAACTGAAAAAGAAAATGAGTCCTAAACCGGTCTCGCAAGTGACAGAAAACGTTTTTTAACCCTTATTTACTCAGCTGTTTAGTCTGCATTTATATTTTTATTTAGTTTCCCTGCTACATGCAGCACTTCGGATGAAAAGGTCTTTACCTAAACGCTGACTGGCATTAATATTTGTATAATCGACACGATAGATCAGACGGTAGAGCTCGCTCCGTTGTTGAAAGGCTATTTGAACCCCGGCAGAGAAAAATCTAATCGGATAAAAATAGGTAGAGGTGTTTCCCCGCAGAGCAATCACCACTACTCAAGTGAAAGATGCGTTCCTTGAGAATTTTAAAGCTGAGTTCTGTTCCGTGCCACGACAGTTGTTGGCTCTTTAAAGAACCCTTACTTTTCTATGGTCCATAGTGTCGAGTATTGGTCTAAATTTGAAGCCCTTCGTCGATATCTGATGACGTCTCATTCAAATCTTTCAATGACAAACAATCAATCGATCATTCAGATATGGCTTGGAATTTATTTCATAGCATCGTACCTTCAATCACAAATGTTTTAAGTACACCTATAAGTGTATGAATTTAATAGCTCCTTCACGATTACGTTTCATTCGAAAGAAACGGTTGCTAACGTAAGATGCACAAGTGATCATGTCTTCAGAGCATAAAATATATGAACCCAGTATTACATAACGACGAATTTTTTTCAATCGATGGGAATTCAGGTCTTTCGGATATAATACTTTTAGTTAGTTCGTAAGCTTTATCACATATTGAATAATGAATAATGGTAACGTTCAATTTACCACTCAAATTTTAGTATCCCCTATCAGAGTTCCTTAAATAATGGAAAGAGAGGGAGAATATTTTGAAATAATTGTTTCCAATGGTTCAAGGATGTTGGTAAACATGCTGTTTGCCTTTGGTGACTGCTCTTTTTTGTTTTATATATATTAAAATATCATTTGTGGAGAGTTTGTGGGGGGATATTGACGTTGTATTTCATTTTGTCAAGGTTTTGTAAGTGGAGATGACTTCATTGATTATTATGAAAGCAACTTGTGCTGTCAGTATTGTCAGATCTCCTCTTTTCTTGTTTTTGTTATCATTATATAGAATGATAATATTTGATGTATATTGTCATCTAATAAATGACAATATTCACACAATACATGTGTTATGTTTTGTTTGGATGGTTGATCTGTATGATAGGGAACTTTGTCGGATCACCAATATTGCATATTAAATATCTTTTTTCAGTATTTTTATGTTTTTCTGTTAACTAAATGTTTTCATAGGCGATATCACAGCATATATTTTAATGTTCTCTTGTACTTCTCATATTTTGGATATATTATTTCAGCAGTCTACATGTACTTTATATATTTCTTTTCATCCTTAACCCTCAAATGAAATTGTTATTTTGTTTTGTTATAGATATTCGAAGATTAGTTTTATGTTCAAAATTATTCAAATTCTTTTAAGAAATAACACTATAGTAAACACGTTTTAAATTGTTCTTCTTCTAAATGACATATTAAAAAATATTAATCTTAATCAAAATTTTCATTCAGAGTTTACATTGAAACCATTGCAGTTTTTAATTAATTATAACTTTAAACGCAATCTAATAATCAATTTTTATTCTGAGTCATTTAATTCAAAAATATCTTTCCACTTCCTTTTGATTGAGATTCGGAGACAAAATACCATTAATATTTTTTATTTTCCCTTCACAGCATAAGAAAATTTGATATATGTTGACATTGATTCTCGTTGTTTTCTACCTTTAAGTAAATAATTTTCAATCGACATTAATAAAGAGTCAGGTTAGTAACTTATATTAATTACTTGCATTTTCACTACTAGGTCAGAAACGTACTGACATTCCCATTTTTTTACTGATAAACTTAGACAATTACTGACAATGTGCTGTCTTTACTGCAAAACTTAGACAATTACTGACTTATTTACTGCCGGTGCTGATAAACTTAGAAAAGTGCTGACAATCTTAGTCGGTGCTGATAAACTTAGACAATTACTGACCCGTTTACTGTCCCTGCTGAAAAACTTAGACAAGTGCTGACTTTTACTGATAATTACTGTCCCTATTGTTCTTGCTCTCGGGGAGGCTGCAGCGGTGTGAAAATGTTTGTGTGTATTATACTTTCAATTTAGAAACAGTCTTAATTTAATTTTAAAAATATTCTGAAATAAAGTGCGAGTTCCAAGACAGTTAGAATGTTTAAACTAACATTTTTTTATTGATATCTGTAAATAATTCATAACGAATACGATGTACAATGAATTATGCGTGAATCAAGTTTAAATAATTATTGTGTGGAATAATTGTACTTTTTCTTTATCCCTGTTAAATCTAAATAAATAATTCATTAATTAACAAATTGGCTTTCATTAATTCATACCATCGCAGGCGGATGCTAAATACGCCCTTTTTAAATGTATTTTAACGTACTGATTCCAGTTTACATGGGAAATACATGTGTGTAATTTTTTTTCAAGTAACAGGAAAGTATATTTTCCGACTTTCTTTGAACTTGTTGAAAAAAGCAGTTCCTCTTTAGGGAAGGTAACAATTGCTTATAGAAATTGTTAACAATTATGTCTATGATGGAAATTGCGGTGGCTAATGAACTAGAGTGCAGAAGGACTGATGGTATAAAAAAAAAGCTTGAATAGATGTTCGATAAAATTTGAATTCTCAGTCGTATTCAATTAATTTTAATTATTATTATATATTTATGTAAGTGGTATTCAAATAATATTGAACAATATAATTTATTCATGTAATGAGTTAAATAAAATGATAGGCAGCACACACATTTATCTAATTATTTATTATTTATTTATCCTCGTAATTTTAAGACGTTCAAGGAATCGTGTTAATGCAACGCTTCTTTTCTTTCTTTTCCAATATTTTGAAACAGAGGCAAACTTTACTGTGTCGATCTCATATTTCAGAGGATTCTTAAACTGCTTTTGATTTACGCAATGAAACCATACTTTCTAAAATATCCTATGAAATAATGAATCGCTGATTCGTCCAGCGCCTTCTCTTTTATTCGTTTGCCTTACACATGCTGAAGCACTGAGGCGGAACCAAGTTAAGATATGTTCTTGTATATCTTAATAATATGAAAGTTGCAGTGGTCACTTTAACAATAGGCCCTCATTGCCTATTGGTCTATGTCTGCGCTTAACCACTGGTGTAAGGAGTAAATATACAATCTGATTGACCACTCTGCATGCTCAGAGCACAACTGAGTTTATGGTAGTTTCACAAAGTCTCTATCAATTAAATTAAATAATTATATGATAAATCTGGTTGATTGCTGAATTAAAAAAAACATTGTTGAAATGAACACCGAAGTTCACTTATTACTGTTGTAGACTTAGTCTACTTAATCTTAACTTCAGCGGTCGATGTTGTTTTCTTCATAGTTTCTTTTAAGTAATTCCACTGTGTTTAAAACATAAAAATTTTATTCAAGCTATTGCAACATGAAATGGATCAATCGCAACTTCTCGGGCCTTTCCGACTAGCGGAAAAACAACTTCGAATGTATCACGTAGACGCCATAATACCCCCCCCCCTTTTCACAAACTTTGAAATAAATGTGGGAAGACCTCTTATCTGTAGAGTATAGAGTTTAACTTTATTGAATGTAAGAGAGAATTCACGAGAAAGGTCCCTCACTGGCCATGAGTGCAGAGTGCAAGGTCGAAATGTGCACGAAAATGATCCCTCGCTTAATGACCATGAGTATACAGTATACAGGTCGAAATTTACACAAGAAAAATCAATCACTGCCTAATTTTAGAAAACTAAATTGTTGGACATCTTGAAACAGGATAATGGCAGAATATATTTATGACTGTATATTTACACAAAGAAACTTGTTCTTTAGCAAATTTTGAAATCAATGGAGGGGGGGGGACGGGGCTATAATGTTTTGCGATTTTTTTTTCACCAAAAGGCGCTTCATACCTACAGTGTATGATTATTCTCTTTCATTTTATTTTAATTATTAGTATTTTGATTTTAAGGGGTATGTCAGTTCTTAATAAATGCAAATTTAGTTTCTGTGTACTCAAGCGCCAATTCAAGCGAATGAAAAAGTTATCTCGTGATTTACTAGAATTCCGTTAGGTACATGTAAATGTTAAATGTCGGTCATTTCAGATGTAAGGACAATTTTTGGATAGTACAAGTGCACAAGGAAGGGTATGTACAGTTTGATTTGCAAAGGAAAATAACAGAAATTGATATTTTTATTCACAGCAAGAAGTTAAGGGTCTTGTTTGAGTTGGATATTTAAACTGATACTGAATTCATTACTTCGGCGTAACTCCGACAGAAAAATTATGAATTATTAAGGTGTATGCGAATTAACACTGACACTCTGAAGCCGAATGTGTTGAACACAGTAAACAAAATCATGAAAGGCATTAAAGTGCAATAAATTATGGTTGAAATATTTACATGAGTAATAGAGAATCAGTATGAAATGTATTTCTAACTTTAAGTTAATACATGATCCTCTTTCATTAATAGTGACTTTTCTTTCCTGTTGCACATGGAAAATACAAGACTTTAATTTTAAATGCCGTCTGATGATTCAAAAAGCTCAACGAAATATTCCCCAAAACATCAAAATGAGATTTAATCTTCAATATTAGCATACACGTATAATCCTCAAGTTACATGAAATACACACAGGCCCATAGGAAGCAATTTCAGTTGGGGGGGGGGGGGGGCACAGCCATACATTTTCAGTTGAGGGGGCACTCTCATCTACCAAAAATTTCTTGACAAGCAAAAAACAAAAAAAAAAAAGAAAGAAAAAAAAAAAGAAAAAAAAGGTCGTCAGATGTTTTTATTGAGGGGGCACAAACATATGGTAATCTATATATCGGCAAAATTATTGCAGGGGGGCACTGCCGCCCCCCCCCCCCGGTTCCTACGGCCATGACACAATATCTATATAGTACACATGAAATGGATTCATTTGCTTCTTTGCAGGGTGAAAATCTGTGTGGCCACTTGTTAAATATACAAAAAACTAGTGCTAATTGTAACGGGAACCGTTACAGATGTTCCCCAAACGGCTCCCCAAATCCCTTATGATGCCCCATTTTCTACAAGCTTAAATAAATTAGAGAATACTTTTGTAATATAGATGGACACTTTATTTTTAAGGGTATTTCATTGGAAAACTACTCCGATATAGCCATATGGGTATTAGCCAATCAAATTTCAGCGCATGTGCTTGCACATGTTTTCTACATTTTTCACTTTAATTCTCTTATAGTGTCTCACAATACATACAGTTGTGTTAAATATTAAAGAATTTCATTGAAAAATAAGAGAGATGTAACCCTTTAAGTATTAGCCAATCAGAATTCAGCATACGCACATGCAGGTCCTTGCATTCAATTTTGATAGTATTATAATGTAGGAGCTCTATGTGCCTATCCATGTCATAAATTTCATCCGGTTTTGTTGAAAACCAAGGGAGTTATAGACATTTAAAGTTTCAACCAATCAGATTGCAGCACACCTGCATGCGCGTGTTTTCAAGAAATTTCCTATATAACATGTTGTAGCACCTTATAATATATACTTATATTCTAAATTTCAAAGTATTTTGTCAAAAAACAAGGAAATTATTGAGATTTTTGTATCAGCCAATCAGAGAAGAGCGCACGTGCATGCGCGTGAGTTCACGCTAATTTGACCATGTTATCTTGTCTAGACTACTAATGTATCTTTATATTTTGAGTTTCAAAGCAATTCATCAAGAAATATCAAAGTTACGGCTTCATCAAGTATATCAGTCATTTCACTCATTGCACGCGCGCGCACGTGCATGCATGTGCGCGCAAAATGACCTTCGTTCCGAACACCTACACAACATGCCTATTAACCCTAAAAAGGTTTCATGTCAATCGGATGAGTGGTTCTATGAGAACACTCGCGGACAAAAAAGTACCGGAGAAGAAAGTAGAAAAAAAGAATAATAATAATAATAATAATAATAATAATAATAATAATAAGAAACAGAGTAAAAACAATATGTTCCCAAACTTCGTTTGGGGAACATAATTATCGTTATTATTAGTATTTTTTAATTCATTTGTTACAGTTTTGATTAATATTTTATATCGTTCTTTTTTTTATTTTTATAAAATTAAGACAATATATACATTGAAGGTCCCCAATATCTCCCGTGCCGAGTTGCCGTTCGTGTCTCTCTCTCTTTCTAAAATTTATCCAGCCGAAGTGAATGAAGATAGTTTTAGATACAGTATAAATCCGACAGAGAATAAATTTTTATTCTTCTGATCTTGTATGTAAATTGATTTCGAAAATTATTCTTAAATTGTTCATTAAAAGTTCAGATAATATACGGTAACTTTCAATTATGTTCAGTTTGTTTATTTGTGTTTTTTTTTTTTAAAGTTGATAAACAAACTTTACATGCATCTTCAAAATGTTTATCATCTATGGTAAAGGAAGCGACAACATTCATTATAATTGTTCTCTCGCTTTACCGTCCCTTGAAATGTACGTCGCGCACTAACCCGGCTTAACAGAAAATATTAGAAAGAACCCCCTGAAAACCATATTTTTGCAACTTTAGAAGTTATTAAAGTATTATTTTTCGTTTGTTAGAAACTGCAAATAAATCTTAAAACTTTGCTTTTTACATATTATTTTTAATTGATACTTAATAATTCATTTTAATTTATCTCATATAAATCTAGTATTTTTTATTATAGAATAGCAATATTTATTCTAAAAAGAGGGTGAGAGATAGGCTTATTCCCCGAACGGCTACTCGCCAAAATCAACATCTAATTATCACACCCAATTAAGGGGCCCTCTAAGGGGTACAGGTAGACTTACCTGTATGAATAAACTACCTGAATTTTAATGCATATAAACTGAAGAATCTATCAAGTCATTTTTAGTTCAATATATCCTTTAAAATGTTTTTTTTTTTTTAATTTATTCATCTATTTCATTTATTTATTTATTTATCTATTTATTTATTCATTTATTTATTAATTATTTATTTTTATTTTATTTTATTTTATTTATTTTTATTTTATTTGTTTATTTATTTTTTTTTTTATTTTTAATTTTTTTTTTTTATTTTTTGTTTGTTTGTTTGTTTGTTTGTTTTTTTTTTTTTTTTTTTTTTTTTTTTTTTTTTTTTTTTTGCTGTTAAATAATTTCTATTTCTATCTAAGGGTATACATTTAAGGTATTTCTACCCTCACAATTAATGGGTTTTAAAGTAGAAAAACTGTATTTATTTTCACTGAAAATAGTATAAATTAACCAATAATCGCAAAAGATATATAAATTGCCATATTTTTTCTAAGAGGTAAGACATAAAACAACAAAAGTGTATGTTCAGCATAAAAAATCGTACAGTTTTAGTAAACATTATAAAAAATTATATTAAAACTGGTTCGAATGGATAATTCGGATGTTGAAAGTTCCAAAATAATTGTCACTTTCCAAATAAGTTCTGATGCTAAAGGTCCAAAATAATTGATACTTTGTTAATATGTTTGAACTGTGAATATCAAGGAACCATTATACATTAGAAATACAGTAAATAAAATGCTTGAATGAAGAAACGTGAGAAGGAGTTCTTGCCCTGAGAATTTTTTTTTTTTTTTAAGAGTGAATTGTTGATTACCAGGTAAATAAAGAAAGTATTCATTTTAAAATTATTTTTCTAAACATTTTTTTCTTACGCCTATTGAAAAGCATTCTTCCAAAAGACTGGGTAAAAATTTAAATTGATAATTAACAGTTTTGGCAAAAACATATGACACCACCTTAACAAGTAATAACTTCCAGGCACGAAGTTTCCAGGGGGGGGGGGGAGGGCTGTCTCCCCCCACCATACACTTTTTTCCAAACATAACAATATACTATTGTCATTTGAAAATGTTTACTGAAAGGCTGCCCCCCCCCCCAACTTTTTTCTTGTGAGGGAGATTATGTAATGATTTTTTTTTTTTTTAAGTTGAAAAAAAAGTTGGACTCCACTTCAAAACTGTTGAGAAGAAGTTGGACCCCTACTTCAAGTTCAAAAAAATTCCCCATAAGAGTATTTAACAGTTTGAAAAAAAAAAAATATTAAAGGTACAATAATATTAAAAGTGCAATAATACAAAGCAATGTAAAAAATATTTGATAATATTTTGAAATTCTAAATTTATTTATTAAAACTAGGGGTTTTTAAAAAGATTTTTTAATGGAAAAACATGAAATTTAAATATTTTTATTTGATTTATCAAATATTGTTTATCCAGGTAAACACAGGTAAATCTACCAGTACCCCTTAGAGGGCCCCTTAATTGACTGTGATAATTACTTGTTGTTTTTGGCGAGTAGCCAAGAGATGTCTACCCGTCGCCGTAATGTTGCGCAACTAACTTCCTGTGATATCCGGCGAGTGCCCTTCTGTATAATGCTGCAGTGACACCTATTGTCTTATTTTCTCGCTACCGTACACACTCGGATCGCCTCAGGCGATTTCTTCTACACAAAGGTGCTTCACAGAGTTTTCGATTGTGTGTTCAGTAATTCTGTAATTCAGCCAGTTATCAACTAACAGACTTGAATCATTTTGAAAGAGCAATAAGCACAGTATTACTGAAAAATCAAACCAGTTTACATACTGAACAAAGTATCATTTTCAATCCAAATTGAGTTAAAATATACATGCATACGATATTTTTTGTCAAACCGCTGATTTTTTTTTTTAAATAGATCATTTATTTATTTTCACTTAATTCCAAATGAGTTGCCGTGAATTACAGATCATAACAGTAACACTTGACGTATGAATTATGAAAATACTGAATGAATAGAAGGAAATTGTCCCTAAATAAATCTCTCAGGTGGGAATCCAGAAAATCAAGATATGGAAATCAACTATCACGTATTCTATTCAAAAGAATAAAATGAGCAATAACTAAATCAATGAATACCAAGGATCAATGAGTAAATACAGGCCATTAAGGGGGAAAAGTAAATTGTATAAACTTTAAAACATTCATTAAAATCATCCTTTTTCCGGAGATGGGGGGGTGCATAACTTTTTCTTTCTAATGCTGGAATTAGCGTATGTTTAAGTGTACAGCAACACAAATTGAGGGGGGGGGGGGGTAGGGGGGGGGCAGCATCTACGTGAAAAATTAAAAACAGTTTATAAATTGTATCTGCTAAAAGGTTTTGGAGTTTTATGTTTTCCTTCTTAAATATTTTTAAATAAATAATTCTACTATACATTGATCATAGGAGCTTTATAAAAATATCATAGGGGCATAGTTAAAAAATTATTTAATTTTTTAAAAATCAAATAAACCTTCTTTTAAATTAAAAAAAAAATCAATATCACACATCTGCAGTATCCCCGAGAGCGAGAACAATAGGGACAGTAATTATCAGTAAAAGTCAGCACTTGTTTTTCAGCAGGGACAGTAATCGGGTCAGTAATTGTCTAAGTTTATCAGCACCGACTAAGATTGTCAGCACTTTTCTAAGTTTACCAGCACCGGCAATAAAAGGTCAGTAATTGTCTAAGTTTTGCAGTAAAGACAGCACATGGTCAGTAATTGTCTAAGTTTATCAGTAAAAAATGGGAATGTCAGTACGTTTCTGACTTAGTAGTGTTTGTACCAATATTCCCATCCAACTTTCGTTGTTTGCTTCATTTGAGTAAATAATTTTCAAATTAAATTAATAAAGAGACAAGTTAGTCACTTACTTGTATTTTTGAACCAAAATTCCCATCCAACTTCAACACGTGTCCTGTTAACAGATCTTTCATTTAGATGGCACTTTAGGAGTTTACAAGAAAATATTTTGTCGTTGTACAGAATTCCTGCACATGCTGATTTTAGCAGAAGACACTGCAACGCACATTCTGTTCGACGAACATTTTCAAAATACTTTATATAATACCAAGTGTGCGATGGCAAAACGTTGTCAAATAAAAAGTTTCTTGTCAATTGTCCTTCATAATTTATGGAATTGCAGAATTCTCTGAAGACACTCATGAGAAAACATACATGAAGGGTATACTTAATCATTTTTTCCCTAATAATACCTCGTAGACGTATTTAGTCTACGTCCTAGTATGGTGAATTTAAAGAGTGTAACAGAAAAATCACACACCAGTTACGATACTTGCAAAGAGCTCGCGCATAAAAATAATGGTCCTTTGCAATTATATAAAAGCACCTAACATCCACACCGTTTATTCCCTTTGTTATTTCTTGTTCGAAGAATGGTCTTCACAGATGGACTAAAATAGGGTTATTATTAATGCATACAACTATTCATAAAAACCAATTCAAATGCACTCTATTTCTTTCTACATTACCTAGTTGGAGCGACAAGTCACATGTTTGTCTTTGATTTCCGACTATTCATGTAAGAACTTTTTTTTTTTTTTTTTTTTTACAAAATTTGCTATATCAAAAACAATGTATGTATCTGAGGATCCAACAAATTCAGTAAAGTTTCCAATAGCGTACATAAATAGCTGTTTCTTTAGGCCAAATTTTATCATGGTCTTCCCAAAGATCCTTATCGTAAAATCTTCTATAAACTTCTTTAAGCTAAAATTAAACAGCCTTTATAAAACAAACTTTAAAATAAAGACCTAGCACGTGAAAGGTGTCTATCTTTTTCCGAAATTTGAGATATATATTTCTCTAATTATGCTTTATAACTAAAGTTTGGTCAATTTTAGGTAAATACAATGAACAAATTCATGTTTTACACTGTCATTTTCTTCTTATTCACAGTCAAGTAGACATTTGTGTAATAAGAAAAAAAACTTTTTTTATCTAAATGCATACTTTTAAAAATTTAAAAAGAGACATGTCCATTTAAGTACATTTTATTTATGCTTAAAAATTTCCATTACCGACAAATGGGTCCATAAGAATCAAACTAAATGAATTTCAAGGAGGCAAGCCTGGTCTTCAGACCTTTCATAAATAAGTTTAGAAGACTGACGATAGAACTGGTTTATAATACGAATGATTTACTAAATTATTAACATACAAAAATGAATAAAATTCAAAAACTAGATTTTTCTCAGTGCAAGGACTTTCTTTTCAAAATGTCAACTAGGTCAATCTTCTACGCTTGTAAATATGAAAAAAAAAAAAAATAGAGAAGAAGCATTTAAAAAGGATGGTACTTTTTCATACGTAAATGCTTCCCAGTGTTATAAATATTTATTTTCATAATCAATTTTTCTAGTCAAAACAATGGACATCCTGCAATTATAACCATCTTGAGAAAAAAATCTATTGTGCTGAACTTATTAGTCTTTACTGTGTATCATTTTCCGTGGAGAAAAAAAAAATCCATTATTTGGAATATTTATGTCTGTTGTTTTCGGGCAATGCATTGACGAATATCGTGCAATTAGCCTTTTATCACAATAAACAGCATTACGATTTCATAAACACATGACATATTCATTTTTTGTGGTTGTTTTAACTTCCTGTCAATCTATATTTTAATACATATCCACACTATTGTAGAAAACTAAATAATCGGATATGATTGCCCTCTGAAATTTGTCAATGATATGGAAAACATTTGTATTCGACATTGAAAATAAATCTATAAGTTTCATGCATAATATACGTCTTGTTACACTTTGATTATTTCAATTTTACATCACATCACATTTCAAAAAGCTACTATTTAGAATGTTTTTACCCACCCATTGGTCGATAACTCAACAGGTCATAATTCAGAGAGTGTGTATGAATAAAGTAGGACAAAGTATTGGGAAGTCAACATTATCGCTACATTGCGAAAAAATTCTACTCATTACTGCTACATTTCTTCGACATTTCGGGTGATCATTACCGCTATATTTTATCAATAAGACTATAGACTAGTGCCGATTACAAGTCATTACCGCTACATATCGAATCAGCTAGCAATGCCACTGCATGAAAATACGTTCTATTCATTATGATTCATTATAAGAGATTTCCAGGCAGCAGTAAATGACTTTCAAAGCTCCACCAATTATGTAAAGACTGTGTTTTATAAACAATGCTAGGTTTTAAAACTTTCTAAAAAAAATTTTTTTAACAAAATAGATTTTAAATTAAAAAAAATGGAGAGAAAAAATAAAACAATCTGCTCAAAGTCTTACTTTCACCTCCCCGTGGTGAGCACGGAAAGTAGGTGTTTTGTACTTTTGATCAACCTGTACATGCATAAGCCGCTGACTAGCGATTGATTGATTGAATGTTGTTTTATCCCGTTCCAGAATTTTTCACTCATATAGAGACGTCACCATATACCGGTGAAGGGCTTCAAATTTAGACCTTTACTCGGCAATCATGGCCATTGAGCAGTGAAGGTTCTTTATCGTGCCAACGCCTATCGTGACACGGGGCCTCGGTTTTTAAGGTCTCATCCGAAAGACCCCCAACTTTCACTTCAAAGTGCCAAGCGCTTGGCGAAGGAACAGTTGCTTCCTATTTTTTATCGACTTAGGTCAGTTGCGGCCGTGATTCGAACACATGAACCTAACGATCACGTAGCGAGCGCTCTACCGACAGCGCTACCGTGACGGTCGCTGACTAACGAAAGAGACAATATAGCGTTAACGTGTACTTTTAAATATAGCGGTAATGTAACCTTTTTGTAGTGGTAATGAGTATGTAGCGGTAATGACAATTTTGAAAATGTAGCGGTAATGATACGCACCCGAAATATTTCAGACAAACATCTTACTGCGATGTTAATTGATATTCGGCCATTAATATACAAAGGTACTCTAGGAATTAAAAATATCACTGTGATGCTATTCCTTTGTTCTTGCAGTCTAAAAATTTATCTTTGTCAATCCGATTTCAGTGAGCAGTCTTATATCAAGTTAACAACGTACTTATTCCAAAGAGCCTTTGTTCTTGCAGTCTAAAAATTTACCGTTGGTAGTCTGATATCAGTGAGCAGTCTTATATTAAGTTTAATATCAAGCTGACTTTGCACTGATAACCTTCAAAACTGGAGTCTTACTGAACAAAAAAAAATGAAAAAAAAATATTATTATAAGCATTATTTAGCAAACAGCAAAATTTAATCATTTTTATACAATGGTTATTTTAAAACTGAATATACCGATTACGCTATCTTAAGTGTTTAGGGGGTTTACTTCGATTCGTGATCGGGAGGCCCGGATTGGATTGTTACAACGCGAAATGTAATAAAAACGCAAAATGTAATAAACTGGGATTATTACATTTTGCGTCGAGATCAACGCAAAATGTGATAACGCGAAATGTAATAACATGATTTTTGGATTTATTACATTTTGCGTTATTACATTTTGCGTTGGGATTAACGCAAAATGTAATAATGCACTTTTTCAAAATGTAATAAAACAAATATAATTATTTTTTGTATTGTTTTCAACGCGAAACATCACAAAATTGATTTAACAAATTACAATGGGGAAACTTGATTTACTAAACAGACAGACCTATGATTAGTAGACTAACGTTACGGCTTTAACGGACATTGCTAAATCTAATTGTATATTTTTAAACTCTGTTCCTAACATTTTTATTGAATACTTATAAAACATTAACTTAACTTTGATTGACATGTCTGTTTATAAATTAGTCTGTATAATATATCCATCACTGATATTCTTTATTACCAAAGATTGACCATGGGTCCAGTAAAAGTTCTTGATATGCATGTACAACATGGATGTGTACATTGGTTAGCAAATTAGAAGTACATGTGTGTGTGTGTGTCTGGTGAGGAGAATGGGGGGGGGGGGGATAGGGGTTACTTCGTATGTTGATCATTGTATTTTTATGTGCAAGCAGAAACAAACCATTTTATTATTGGAGAGATAGAGAGAGAATTTTAATTTTTGATGCTCTGCAATGCACATGATTTGTAAAACAGTGTGACATCTTAATTGTCAAGAAACCCACCTTCCCGCTATATTTACACTTGCCAGTAAAAATAAATAGATTTCTTTCCTTAATTTCGTGCATGTGCCTATGAAAAAGCAAAACCAAACTGATACACTGATCAACGAAACACCCCCCCCCCCCCCCACACACACACACACACAAATGCTAATGAAATCAATATATGATGAAATCAGATCTAATGTAAGAATAAGTATATGTTTATTTTTCCTTTTGTTTTATTTTCTTTCCGTTTATTTTCTTCATCCACTACTCAATTGGAAATTATTCTCAACCTGACTGACCAAAAATGTGTTATTACATTTTGCGTTGTTGTATTTTGCTTAATCTCGACGCAAAATGTAACAACGCAAAATGCAATAATCCAAATATTGTGTTATTACATTTTGTGTTATTACATTTTGCGCTGATCTCGACGCAAAATGTAATAACGCAAAATGTAATAATTCTAAAAAGTGTGTTGTTACATTTTTCGTTATTACATTCTGCGTTGATATCGACGCAAAATGTAGTAACGCAAAATGCAATAATCCTGGTTTATTACATTTTGCGTTGTAACGTTGGATTCTCGTTCGCCGGGCCGCGTCAAACCTAAGATTTGCCTGTTCCTTCGACAATAGCCTGGCATTAGAAATGAAAGTTAAAAGTCTTTCGGATGAAACCTTAAAACCCGAGATCCCGTCTCACGGTAGGTACTGGCAGGAGAAAAAACCCTCATTGCTCAATTGCCTTGGGTGCCAAGAATAGGTGTAAATTTGAAGCCCTTCACCGGTATATAGAGATGTCTCTATTTGAAGGAAAAATTCTCGAAAGGGACGTACAACATACAAACAATCATTTAATTAAAACAGAATATTACGTATTGATCATACCGAATTGGAAAATGAAAAGAATTAACTTGAGTCTTTAACAATCCGAACTATATTGTAACAGGAAGGTATAAAATGGATTGGGCTAGACAAAAGATTCAGACACCAGCCCCCGTAACTTTTTATATTTTTTTTGAAATTCAAACAATTTTTTTGCAGGGGGGGGGGGGGGTCAATATCTTAGGAATTTGATTGAATTCTCATTGTGAAACGCAGTTTTCTCTATAAGCAGAGCTGGCTAGTAAATCAAAGAGTACAATGTAGCTCTAGTTAAAAAATTATTCATTACAATGGCATCTTTTTTTATGTTATTCTCAATGTCTGTATACGTAAATATAATGAATAAATATACGTTCAGAGTCCATGCGCGAATCTAGAGGGGGGTCCGGACCCCCCCCCCCCCCCCGAATTTTGCAAAGTTATTAAAAGTATATACCGAAGCAAATAGAAATTGGCTTTGGACACCCCCCCCCCCTGAAAACGTGGATCCCACCATCACCACCAGGAAATAGGTGATTTTCACGTTAGGGAATGCATATTAGGTTGTTTTTTTTTTTTTTTTTTTTTTTTTTTTTGCTTGTCGAGAAATTTTTTGGGGTTTAAGGAGGGATTCTTCTCATAAGAACACTTATTTCTTATATTTAAAAATCAATGAAATTTTCACAGAATCAAGAAGACAATATCATTAAGTGATGGTATCAGTTAGATTAAATTTGACCGTTTTATATTAGAGGCAAGGTCAGGTCAAGGTCATTACCTTTTCCCTGGGCATTAAGAATAAAAAATTACTGTTGCCTACTTCTATTTCAATGAATTAGATGTTTTTCCTTTTGCATAAAGAGATATTACCATATAGGGTCTATAAGATGATTTTACCAAATTGACATAAATAATTTAACTAAAATGGATATTGGCTAATCCGAATTTTCTCTATTTTTCTTAAAATTTTAAGATATTTTAGTTATTTTCATATGCTTCCTATATTTAAATTTTCATTATTTTCACATATGGTAAAGTTGTCACAAAAAGATACAAAATGTTATTAAGGGGTTTTCATTGCGCAATACTTCGCGCAGCATAGTAAAACAAAGCGTATTTACTCTTTTAAAGCAACTATTTTTACATAATTTATAAAAATTAACAGATTTAGGAAATCTAAGGTTAAAAAATCTAATTACGTTTTTAAATAACTGATTTTTTGAACGATATTTCAAATAATGGGTATACAGACGTCGTAATAGTGTGTTTTTGACGTTATGAATAACCGAAGTTCTTTAAACGGGGTCATTAATTATGCCATAAAAAAAAGTATAAAATACATGCCCTTGAAATTTTAAACATAGGAAATTGAGAATCTAGCAATCATTTTTATTATTTTTAGTGTAAATCTGTGGTATCTGTCATGTTTTGTTGTACTCCATAAAAACAGGAAAATATGAATTTTGACATTTTGAGATGCTTACGCTGGAAACCAGACGGTAGAATTTTGTGTTTCATGTACAAAATGTACAATATAGTAGTACCCATCAAATAGTATAATTTGAGCAAAAAGTCTATAGTAGCATTTGTATAATTTGCTTCAAAGTGCGAAAAAAATGGTATTTTCCTATATAATCCCATAGTAAATGTACTGTATTTTGAGATGCTCCCTAAAAAATATCCAGACGGTAGATTTTCACTAAACTTGGCATGTATACCGAAGTCAATGTAAGGTACATATGGTATAAAATTAAAGAGTTTCTCTATAGTAGTTTTCACACAATAAAACCCAGTTGGCTCCCTTAAAAAAAGTTTTGACCGTTTACTAAGAAAGAAAAAACACATTTTACGGATTTTTGGCTCAAATCTGAACTTAGATTGGAAGCTTTTAAAAGCTAACATAATTGTAGTTTGTTTGGAAAATCATATTTATTTGATATATTTTAAAACTTTAGTCCCTTATTATTAATTTAACTTGCATTTAAAAATTTTCTCCAAGTCCTTGATTGTGTAAAAATTATAACTAAATTCATTGTTCTATGATTATTTTGAGGGCAGAAAAGAAGATATTTTCATACGTCGCCATTCCGCCAAAAATATAGTCCCTGCTAGATTTCAAACTCAGTATACCATTTCTATTTAAAGTTGTACAATTCTGATGAGGAAAGAAAAATATGATCTTTTAAATCTCTTACATCTAAATATATAAAACATATAAGCAAATATACTTTGAACATTTCATCTAGTCAGAAAACAGACAAGAATCCCTCCTTAATACGTTTTAATGGAAGGGATTTTTTTTTCTTGGTTTCTTGTTTTTTTTTTTTTTTTTTTTTTTTTTTTTTTTGTGCTAGTCAAGAATTTTTGGGGTTTGAATTTTTTTGGACTGGGGTGGTTTGTTCTTTTTAGATCAAGGTTCACGTCTCCATTTTCTCTTCTATTTCCAAAAAAATACTCTCTGAATTGTATATGAAATATGGAGTTATCAAACAGTAATCAAGCTCAAACGTCCATTGTAACAATACAAATCAGGAGCAGAGCAAACACAGCCCTCTAAAAACATCAAAGGTAGGATTAGGTGCCATAGAGGAGTAAGCATCCCCTGTCGACCAGTCACACACATTTCCGGGTGAAAGATCTGCCAGGGGTTACAGAATCTGGGTTGGTGTCTCTGGTGGCAAAGACATTTAAGGAGGGATATATGTGGTGGTATCACCACACAGGTTTGATTGCCGGTGGCCAGACAGCTCAGCTTGTAGACCTATTTGTCTAAAGCGAATGTGACCCAGGTTCAAATACAGGTCTGGTACATTGTATTCCTTCCTGTTACATCAAAAAGGTCTTCAATATTGGGCCAAAGAATTAAAAGTTTCTCAGGCCAAAAAATTGAAAATTCAATGCGGTAGGCAGGTTCTTTTTTTTTTTTTTTTTTTTTTTTTTTTTTTAAAGCAGGTGTTCTTCCTTTTTTCATGTCGGTCGTAAAACAAAATGATTTCAATTGATTCCTATTTTCTTGTTCTCTTGCCTTAATATGTATTCAACTCTAAATAATATTATTCCAAGCATTTGTTTAAAACATAATTCATGAAATACCGTATCAAGAAATATATTGTTCATATACTGAAAACGTCTATCTACGAGGGGTTATCAAAAAGTTCGTGGACTAGCGCCATAAGATTAAAACCGCTTTAGGTACATCAATGAATTTTTAAACATATAGTTAGCATCATCTTTTCTATCTATAGAATAAATTATAAATCATAAGTTTTATTCTTTAAATAAATTTTTTTGTAAGCTATGGTATGTCCAAGCGGCGCAACCTCAAATATGACGTCTTTTCCTACCTGAGTGTAACTGAGAAAAACTCTTTTGATATGAGCATTTGTCATCAAAAAATCCCGTTATTTCAGACATGTAGTACGACACAATTGTTCTGTAAAATTTGCAATATTTACCCCATTCTGTACGTTCTATGAAATTTTATCGTAAATTTTATATGGAGTGTCCAAAAAATTAAGGTTTGAAAATGACGTCAAAAAGGGGGAGGGGTTTCTTTTTCCAGCTTTCTATAAAGTTTCGAACCTGGAAAAACTGGTAAAGACCTAAGGAATGTTAAAACGGGCAAAAGAGAAATAAAATGCATCCAGAGTATTTGTTTTTAAATGCCCAAAAAGATTCAGAGAGATGAAAAATGCACAGTTAATGTCGATTTGAAGTCAGGGTGTCAAAAGTCAGTCACGTCGAAAAGTGACGTTGATCATGTGTGGTAGAATTTGAACATCAACAAATTAAGTATTCTGGCATAATCAAGTGAGGATCTTTCCATTTGTATAGATCCATTTACAATATTATATGCATTGAAAGCAGCTGTTCATGACATTATAAAGTCATATAAACAAGACGGGCTTAAGTCCTTACTTAACTCCAGGTGAAATCATCAAGATAAGTGTATGAGGTAGAGAGAGCGGACAATGAGAAACAATGACGTTGTCGGACGTCATGAAACTAAACGACGACAGCGCCGGGAGATCATATAATGTCTTTTTTATTTTAGAATAATTTGTAAAATAATCAACGTATCGAGCTAAAATTTTCAACATCTCTTAAACTTTTGTTGTTTTATGTTTCCTATAAATTTTGTAAGCACAGACTATATAGTATTAATTTTACCGCATCAGTCCACGAACTTTTTGATAACCCCTCGTATTAGCATTTATGGAAAGGGGATTTTTCATCTTGGAAAAACAGAAAATTGAGTTATTTGCCTTTTCAATATGTCAATAAAATTGATCAATGCGGCAGTTTTTGACCTGATGTGGCGGTGCCTGAGAAACTATTGATTAATTTTTTTTTGGCCTTGGATATTGTTTTATATAAATAAGCTGATTTAAACTATTGTTACAATAAATCATTCTAGATGACATATAATTCCTTTATAATGACAATGCCAAGATAACAAGAAGTCTGTGAGCCAACGCTCACTAGTAATATCCCCGCTTTGATGTGAATATACATTCTGATGTGAATGTACACAAGTTCAGAAATGGACAGACACAAGCTATTAAGGATGAACAAGATGTTGAAATCATATTCATACAAAAATGAATTCCCCCACATTGCAGGCCTAAACAAAGAGTGTGCTAAAATTTCAAGCATCTGCAATCAGTAGTTGCTGAGAAAACTGTGACCAAAATTTGTAATGTATTGTACGGAGAGACGCACGGAAAAACAAGATGTTGACATCGGATTTGTACAAAAATGAATCCCACCATATGGCATGCCTAAACAAAGAGTGTGCTAAAATTTCAAGCATCTGCAATCAGTAGTTGCTAAGAAAACTGCGACCAAAATATGTTATGTATGGTATGGACAGACGCACGGATAAACAGGAAGTTGACATCGGATTCGTGCAAAAATGAATCCCACCATATGATATGCCTCAGCAGACAGACAGACACACAAGGGTAAAACAGTATACCCCCTCTCCTTCGGAGCGGGGGTATAAATATCTAGACGTTATCATTATTGATAATCAATATAAATAAAAAAACATGACAAGATGCAGTTTAAATTTCTTTTAATATTAAGTTTCTAAATGATCACTATAGATACATACATGTATATAATTAACATAATAAGTACATCATATACAAATTGTTCTTGGGGAATGACTTGGGGGTTTCTGAAAGGAACATCCGAATTGTCACCAATTCTCTGCAGACTTAACAGCACTATTTTGAAATTATAATGGTTTAATTTGTAAAATAAAACAAGAGGCCCAAGGGCCTTAACGGTCACCTGAGTACGATACAACAATTTAGAGAATCCATAAACTGATATATGAAGCTTTGTTGCCCAAAAGCAAGAAAAATAGTATGATTAGCATCAACAAAATAATTGGTCTTACTAATATCTGTCTGTCCCCCATTCATCACTATTGCCATGCAGACTATTAACAAAAATGTCTATTTTTAACCCTATATTATTTCTTCTCACATTGGCCTCTCTTGGCATTTGAAGAACATTTAAAAAGATAAGTTATTAATTCATCTATTATTTCCAAGTCTACCTGATCATTAAAACTATGAAAGTACCTTTTGTATTATACAATAAATATTTTTGCATAATTCTTGTATTCTCTTAACCTTTCAAATACATTATTTACAGTGATTGATTATCAAAGGTGAATGCCAAAGGAGAATAACTTTGCTCAACAGAATAAAAGTTAAAGGAGCCCTGGCCAGGACTAGGGGCCCATTTTACAAAAGAACTTACGACTAAGACCAAATTTTAATTCTGCTTGTAACTTTTTTAATTTACATTATATTGAAAATGGTTTTAATCTTTTTAAAAGGAATGTAGTAAAATATTTTTACGCTAGCAATTTTAAAAAGATTCAATAATTTTAAGAATTTTAAAATCAATTAAATTTTTTCTGCCTTAATCGTAAGTTCTTTTGTAAAACGGGCCCCAGAACACTTGACTGTATGGTCCAGAAGTTCAAAATTCTTGTAAAAATTACCCCCGCATATTAAATTTTTTTTCTCTGTTTGTCTCGAATATGCCCAGAAGCATAGAAGATTTTCAAAGAAATGTATTTTCACTATATTATTAAAGAAAGCCCCACACTTACACCCCAACCCAGGGGCTATGAATTCACAGTTCTGGAAGGAAGAAGCACCCTTGCTCATCATAACTATACACTTGTTTCTTTGCTTTATAACCAGAAGTGAAAAAAATATTTTGAAAGAAATTATGCATTTTCACTATATAACCAATAGAGTCCTCCACCCACTTTCACCAGAACCCCTAAACCTGGGGCCATGAATTTCACAATTTTGGAAGAGGCATTCTTCCCTATCATAACAATGCACTCCCTTTGTTTGAATAACATCCAGGAGCAGAGAAGAAGATTTTGAAAGAATTTATGCATTTTCCCTGTATAATCAATAGAGTTCCGCCCTAACACCAGAACCCCTGACCCTGGGACCATGAAATTCATAATTTTTGAGGAGGCAGTCATGCTCTTTATAACTATGTGCTTAGTTACTTTATTTTATATCCAGGAGCAGAGAAGAAGATTTTCAAAGAATAAATGCATTTTCACAATATAATCAATAAAGCCCCGCCCTAACACCAGAACCCCTAACGCCGGGGCCATAAAATCCATAATTTCGGAAGGGGCACTCTTGCTCATCATAACTGTATGTACTTAGTTACTTTATTTAATACCCAGGAGCAGGGAAGAAGATTTTCAAAGAAATAATGCACTTTCACTATATGATCTATATAGCCCCACTTTAGCACCACAACCCCTGATCCTGGGGCCATGAATTTCACAATTTTGGTAAAGGGCTCAATGCTCATTACAATCATGCCAACAGTTTGACTGCTTGATGTCCAGAAGTAAGGAAGAATATTTTTGAAGATTGCATTAATTTTGGTGGTTATAGCCCCACCCCTCAGGCCCCAGGGAGGCAGGGACCATGAAATTCACAATTTGTGTTCTCCTTTACCCATATATGGTATAAGCCAAATTTAGTCGAAATTGGTTAAGCGGTTTCAGAGAAAAAGCTAAAAATGTTCAACTGTTAACACACGACGCCGGACGAAAACGGATAGCAATAGGTCACCTGAGTGACTCAGGTGACCTAGAAAAAAAATCAAATTAAAATGTTACTGAACAACTACATGTAGAATGATTGCAATTATTTCATCACAGTGTAAGTATGAGTGAATTTCAACAATATATTGTTAATGAACCAAAAAAGATAGTTTACAAATTTTACTTCAATTTTGAACAGCTTGCATTTCATGAATAGCTTGTATTGTTGTCAATCATTGTATGCAAAGACAAGCCCTTTTGTAATCAGCATTGTCTAGCACATGTCCGTCACAGAGGTTAGGAAAAAGAAGGAATTGTAATGCAAAAGAAAATTATTTGAAAAAGAGAATTACTTTTTATAAATATTGCAATTATCGTCAACTTTTTGAGGATTCTTTACGCTTAAGGAATGCCAAAAAATATTTAAGCAGATTCATAGTTAAAATGTGAAACCTGTAAGATTAAGTGCAGGTAATTTTTATGAGAAAACAAAATTAAAATATTTCCTTATCTTCTAGTGTACATGTATAATGAACATTGTGTTGGATTTCAAAACGTTGAATTTTGTATTTAACTGTACTATGTTTAATCAAATGTTACATTTTTTATCTCAGTTCATTAATATTCAATAATTTGTTTACTGGTAACCATATTTTTTTGGTTTCGGAATTTTGTTTTTCAGAATTCCAAATTTTGAATTATTGTTTTATGTCAGGTTATTTTTTGCAAGTATGTAATTAATTATTGTAATATTAAAGAAGTTAGGAAAAATGGTTTTGAATTTGTATGAGAGGTCAAGAGGTCTTCCATAGCACCTGACTCCACCTCTGGTGTTTTCGAGGATTCGTGTATGCCCTACTTTTTAATTGTAATTTTCAGTTAGATTTTTAAGCTTGGGTATTGTCTGTTATCTTCACCTCTCATTTAATGAGAAGAAATAATAACAATGTGTACACAAAATCTTTAACGAGATTTTAATCGCGGCGAATGAATAACGTTGGAAAAAGAGCATCATTAATTTGGAATACACTTTTATTTTTCTTACAATTACAGAGTAATAAAAGTAAAAAAAAAATTGAGTACGCAATGGGTACTAAAATCACTATAGGATATAAATGAATGTTTTGAACCCAATGCTTTAAATGGGTCTAGATTTATTTGAAAAAGGAAATGAAAGTAGCCTTGTAGCCTTCATGTATATATGTCCTAAAAATAATTCTCCTGATGTGCAAATGATACAAAAACAGTATTCTTTTTTAAATATGATTACAGAATGTTTCTTACAAATATCACAAATTCTTACAAGTATCACTAAAACAAATTCATAGAGTGATGAATTCAAAGCCAGTATGCGCAGTACATTAAAAGATATACACGTGATATTTAGGTCAATTTAAAATGGAAGATTATTGAATTATGTACGGTAGATCCGAGGAATTATCGCGTAATTTCGCAAGAAGCACCAATCGCGAAATAAAATTACTCGCTTTTATTTTATTGTGGTGAAATCTATTCAAAATCTCTAGATCAACCGTACACTCGCCAATAATTGTTCTCGCGATTTGACGTCTTAGGGCCATTTCGCGATATTAGATACTCGCGTAAAATAAAGAACCCACAGTATTATCCACATATTAAACGGATTTCAAGAAATAGCATTGCGACAAATTTAATCTGACTTCTGTATTATGAAGAAGAATTTTGATACAAATTCAAATAATGCTAATTTAAAACAAAAATCAGTGAAAGTGCATCAACGAAGTTGTGAAAGTGTCGTATCAATAATCAGTTGCCTCTAAGGACAATAATAAATACAAAAAATAGAATATCCTCTTAAAATAAAAAAAAAATATGATAAAACTGTTACTCCTTTTCACAAATAAAAGTATTATTGGCCTTACATCCACTGTCATTCCAGAGTCCATTTCGACACAACGAGACACAATGCTCATTACCCCAACTGTTACTTGGCTCGGAAGGGTACCAGGTTGAAAACGTGATGTTTGTATGACGATTCCAAGTAAAAACCCCTTCGCTATCCATGTCTGTTGCCCCAATCCAGCATTTACAGCATGTGTGCCATGGAGAACAAACGACTAAAAAAACAACATATGACGACATGACAACAACGCTCAACCGATTCGAAATTCTTTCATCAATAATCAAGGTAGAGATACGTAGTATCTGTAGTAAGTGTAGTAAGTACATCATATATATTCTATTAAAGTATAGATTACTTTACCTATTTGAAGCCTTGTTGTTTTATTAAAAAAAATTAGAGCATGTGTCATGGCACTGCTAATGTGCCAAGGGAACCATATGTGAACGTTTCAATTTAAAATACATGGAAATCAAAATGATTTAAACCCAAACCATATTTTAAAAAAAAAATTGCTTGCCTACTCTCGACTAAGGATAAAAAAATTATTGGTAGGTGGGGGGCATTTTTTTTTTTTATTAAAAAACACTTTCGAATGTTATAATAGGTATAAATGGATGAAAAAACTTCGAATTTTTTTTTTTAAATTATTGTTTTCTGGAGATTAAAAAAATGAGTCGGAGCGGTTCTAGTCAGTCGGTCGGGAGATGCCAAAGAAACATTCTTTTTTTAAGTTTTATACAAGGATATTTTTAAAACTATTTTACAGTAATATTCTATTATTGCAGCCGGGAGGACCGGGCTGCTCTATACATATAAGTTTAAGTGTTGGTATATGGGGATTGAGGTGGGAGAAGTTATTCAGAATTATAGGTTTTCTAAACATTAAAAAGATTGTTAATCAGAATGTTCTTTCCCTTTATAAATTACGAGATACACAATATATTTACTTCCATAAAGTGAATCTGTGAAAATATATATGTTTTTCATATTTAATATATAAAGTTGCTTATCATTTACTATCGGAAAAAACGACAGGTCCCTTTTTTTAGAACATCGAATTTTACTTATCGCATAAAAACGTAAAAATGTACTTTACACAGTTCGTGTTTTATATTCTTAAAGTGAAAGATATTTTTGAAAATAGGTGATGCATGTGTCTGGTTTCAAATTATATTTTATGCAGCCAACATTTACTTGAGGAATTGATAAAGTTTAAAAGGGTATCGTTTTTGTTCGATTTTCATCCGACAATAAGTTTTCAAAATATTCACGACTATCGTCTCCATCATTTAGACGCATGCCTTTTTCACACATATCGAAGCGGTTTGATGATAAAGACTCATTTCCATTGTTTACTTTATTTATTTCCCGGGCGACAATTGATGGTTACATCAATGTTTTCTTGTTGTTATTTGATTACCTTATCCTTGTTATGGTTTTAAGAAACTTGTTCCCACACCTCATGGGGATATTTGCATATAATTTCGATATTTTTCCATTCTTACTCGTCTTTAAGTGAAGATTCTTAGGATGCAGTTTTGTTGTTTTAGGCATATTTATTCGACTGCGTGCACTTTGTCATTAGGACGAACGCATGCACAATTTCCTTAATTGTTTATTTAAGAACTTGTAGTCTTGTGGGGTTTTTTAACTAACATTTAAAAAATGTGAATTTAAGTATTTCTTAGTAAAATTGTACATCACATAAAGCACCTTCGGAACAACTTTGACAATGAGTGAACAAAATTAGAATTTGGACGCTATTGGCCCCTGGGTCTCCAGAAAATTGGAAAACGGGTAAAAATAACAAATAGTTTTATAAAGATGAACAGGTTTAATCATTGAATAAGAAAAGCTCATAAAGTTGAAATATATTATAAGTGACATTACATTGAACTCTGAAGTAAATAGCGGCTAAACTTGTTTGTCATCAATAGAACGAAAAGAGATTTTTTAAATGAAAGTATAGACTGACGACCCAATTGTTACCCTCAGAATATTTTTTGATGTAAAATTATGATATATTTGATAACAATACAATAATAATTGATATATTAATAATTATCTTTGTCAGATAAGTTCACATTTCAAATACTTAGGTTATCCCAAAAAAGTACACATTTGACAAAATAGTTCAGATGAATATTTAAACTACTGTAACCTATTGTACTTCTTCAAAGTATCATACCATCACTCCAGGGAGGAAGAAAAGCTTCCATGAGCCATGTATTTTCTGCGGGTGTGGCTATCTCAACAAGATGAGCTCCATATTGTTCGCATTCTTCCTATGATAATAAAAAATGCATCTTTTCTTATATTTGATTAGAAAAATGCTTTGTTGTCAAGGAGAAGAATCATTCGAAATAAACGTAGTTATAAAATGAATATTTCAAGAGAGAATTACAAATTAATGGCATTGAGACAGTGCATATCCTTAACAATCTCAGTAATCCAAGTACAAAGGCTACAGTTTTCGATCTTTTTGAAAGGAACACAATTCAAGAATAAATAAATAAATAAAATAAATAAATAAGAGAAGAAATAAATAAAATTTTAGAAATCTACATCTGTATTTCACTACATATTCCTATTGATTTTATTTATTTATTTATTTTATTTTACTATTTTTTAATTATTATTTTATTTATTTTTTTCTTTCTGTATATTTTCTCAAAATTTATAGAAAGCATATAATTTCTTTCTTATGTCCTTGACACTTTTTGATAAATTAAAAAAGAAAAAGAAATCCCAGTTCTTACGTACAACACGCTCAACATGCAAAAGATTATCCGAATCACAAGATACACATCTTCCTCAAATATTACTGAAATACGTCTTTCACGTGTTAAATATCTCACAGACACTTAAACAAATAGCCATATATACAGACGGATAGCAAAAAATACAGATGGGTATCTAGACGTATAGAAAGACAGGGATAGGCAGGCAGAGAATTTGTTAGATACCTAGACAGATCGACGAATAGCTAGGCAAAGAGACGGATAGCTAGACAGACGAACAGATAGCTAAACAGACGAACAGATAGCAAAAAAGACAAACACATAGCTAGGCATATGGACGGATAGCTAGATAGACAGATGGATGGCTTAAAAGACAGACGAATAGATAGAAAAATAGAAAGGCAGATGTTCAGAAAGAAAGACGAATAGACAGACTTACACATGATAGATACATACTAGACAGACGACATACGGATAAAACCTCATTGTTAGATATTATAAAGAATAACAAACCTAACTATATGTATATTTTTTACAATGCACATCTTATTTTTCGCATTTCATTTTTCTTTTTATACCCAAATTCAATGGGCCACTTCAAACTGGAAAAGGATTTTTTTTTAAGTTTTGGGAATTGGATTTTTTTTTCTTTATTTAGTAATGACCCGTCGTAGGTCTTAAATATATCTTAAGATATGCCTTATTTATCACAAGAAACTACAGAATAAATAAATACAATAGGGAAAGAAATGAAAAGCTTCTCGACTCTGAGAGAATACCGATAATCTTGGAGAGCTATCAATTCACTTCTTTCAAAGGTTTATAAATATTTTACCTTGGAATCGTTCCAGGTTTTCTTAGTCTTGCTCGGAAAATAGCATCGGCCTTCAAAAGGTTCCCAGCCAATGGGGCAAACTGAAAAGAAAATGAATTCTAAACTGGTCTCCCAAGTGACAGAAAACGTTCTTTAACCCTCATTTACTCAGCTGTTTAGTCTGCATTTATTTCTTTTTTTAATTTAGTTTCCCTGCTACATGTAACACTTCGGATGAAAAGATTTTTGCCTAAACGCTGACTGATATTAATATTTGTATAATCGGCACGATAGATCAGACAGTAGAGAGCTTGCTCCGTTGTTGGAAGGCCATTGGATTTAATCCCGGTCGCGAAAAAATCTAATTGGATAAAAATAGTAATTGTTTCCTCGCAGAGCTCTCACCATTTCTGAAGCGAAAATTGCGTTCTTTGAGACCTTAAAAGCTGAGTTCAGTTCCTTTGAGTAAAAAATTTTCAAATTAAGTTAATAAAGAGACAAGTTAGAAACTTATTTGTATTTCTGTACCTATATTCCCATCCTACTTTCGTTGTTTGCTTCCTTTGAGTAAAATATTTTCAACTTAAATTATAAAGAGACAAGTTAGTAACTTACTTGTATTTTTGGACCAAAATTCCCATCCAGCTTCAACACGTGTCCTGTTAACAGATCTTTCATTTAGATGACACTTTAGGAGTTTACAAGAAAATAGTTTGTCGTTGTACAGAATTCCGGCACATCCTAATTTTAGCAGAAGACATTGTAACGCACATTCTGTTCGATGGACATTTTCAAAAAACTTTATATAATACCAAGTGTGTGATGGCAAAACGTTGTCAAATAAAAAGTTCCTTGTCAACTGTCCTTCATGATTTATGGAACTGCAGAATTCTCTGAAGACACTCAGGAGAAAACATACAAGAACGATATACTTAATCATTGTTTTCTCCAATAATACCTCGTAGAGGTTTTTAGTCTACTTTCAAGTACGGCGAATTTAAAGTATGTAACAGAAAAATCACACACAAGTTATGATACTTGCAATGTACGCAAAGAGCGCGCTCATAAAAATAATGGTCCCTTTGCAATTATATGAAAGCACCTAACATCCACAACGTTAAAAAAATGGTCTTCACAGATGCACTAAAAAAGGGTTATTATTAATGCATACACCTATTCATAAAAAACCAATTCAAATGCACACCATTTCTTTCTAAATTACCTAGTTGGAGCGACGAATCACATGATTATCACTGACTTCCGAATATTCATGTAAGAACATGTTAATTTTACAAATTTTGCAATATCTAAAACAATATATATATATATATATATATATATATATATATATATATATATATATATATATATATATATATATATATATATATATATATATATATATATATATATATATATCTGAGGCGTCAACAAGTTCGGTAAAGTGTCCAATTTCAGCAGGCCAATAGCATACATAAATAGCTGTTTCTTTAGGCCAAATTTTATCATGGTCTTCCTAAAGATCCTTATTGTAAAATCTTCTATAAACTTCTCAATGCTAAAATTAAACAGTCTTTATAAAACAAACTTTAAAGTAAAGACCTAGCAGGTGAAAGGTGTCTACATTTTTGTGAAATTTAAGATATGTATATTTCTCTAATTATGCTTTATAACTAAAGATTGGTCAGATAAATTGTTACAGGGCATAATTTTAGGTAAAAACAATGAACACATTCAGGTTTTTCACTTTCATTTTCAATGAAAAATGAAGAAAAACCAAAAAAAAAAAAGATAAACTGGTCTTTTCCCTTTTTTTAAGAGATGAAAAGTACCAAGACACCTTTTTTTAACCAGGTCATCATAATAATAAATATATTTTGATAATTATATGATTCCCCTCTGCAACTAGGTGAGGTATAAAGTAATGGTGTCGTGCATTTGAATTCAAAAGAATAATTCGTCAAACACGTACTAATATACATATAGGCAATTATTAATGCATACATGTATTCATCGTAACCAATGCAAATGCAAAGGAGGAGTAAACATTCCTTGTCAACCGGTCACACCCGCCGTGAGCCCCCTGCATTGATTAGGTCAAAATGTCCGTCAAAATGATATACAATGGCCTTACAATAGGTGGAAATTATGTCAGTAAAAATAGGCCCCAGATAGGTTGCATGCATTTGAAAACAAGGTTTTTATAACGATCAGAATTTGCAAAATGCTGACTTTAAACGAGATAGTTGAAAGCCCTTTAGTAACAACTTATTCGTCAGTAGACTATCTCTGTCAAAAATTGATCGTACTCAGAACATGCTCTTGAGTCTCGAATCAATTGGGAGATATAAAAACCAAGTGCTAGTAATTGTGGAATATTATTACATTAAAAAGGAAAGTGACGATGGAAAAGCTCAAGTATACGCCTTTACTGTACCAAATGTATCAAGGAACAAATTTCCTCTTGTCTTTAAAATAATCAAATCGTTGAATGTTATACTTGATATCGATCGATTGCACACGCTTAATCGCAAAAAATCATAATATCTGAACGTTTCTCGTCGTAATTCACTTCCCAAATAAAGACTGCTTGAATATGTTTTTGTTTTTTTTAATTCAAATCTAGACTTACTATTGAGATTTTACTAGTATTACATAAGTTATAGTGCTTTATTATTCAAGAGTTCTTTTTTTTTTCTTTTTTTCCCCCAAAATATTACATGTAAACGTAGTATTCAATAAAAAAAATAAATCTCAATAAAATCAGTTAAGAACAATCTATTCATTATTTTCTGAAAAGCAGTAGACAGCTATTCAGAAAAGTAGTCAAATCCTAGTAGTCACTGTTACCAAATACATGTACATTGTACATGTACATGTATGCAGTTGTTAACTAGATCACTGCTTACTGACAACTTATTCACAGTCAAGTAGACGTTTGTGTATGGCAGAAAAGTAGTCAAATTCTAGCAGTTACAGTAACCAAGTACATATATTCAGTTTTCAACTAGTTGACAGCTTGGTAACAACTTAAATTATTGACGACCATATTGGGGTTAGTAGAAGAAATATGAACAGAAAGTGTTTTATCATGGTCATGACTTTTTTAGTGATGTTCTTTTGAATTTCAAGTTTATCTTCAGTTCGGAAATTATTGTGACAATGTGTATATTCTTTTTCCTAATGAACGTCTTTCGGTGAAAATTTGCATATACGTTTGACAAATAATAAAAATTAATAAAAGCAAAAAATATTTTACAAATATTTTATTTCTTCTTCTCAGTGGCACATGTATATGTATGTGTCAATGGTAGGGGTACCCGGCGCAGTCACAAAATCAGATGTTGAAAATATGTTACATCAACGTTCAAACTCCCGGTGGACTCATAGTAAGATAATTTATATATATACAATTTTTCAATTTAACTTTGACTTCATTTTGTGCAAGTTTGTTAGAATTTCGTTCAGAAATACGGAGATTATAAATAAATTTAAGCGCGGCTTAGAAATCTGAGAACGACGACAAAATGGAACTTGACGTCAAGGCGGCACAGCGAGCATACCTATAATTTTGTGTACCGCTATGGAGAACTCTTTTCCAGACTAAACGACCTGCTAAAACAATAACAATGCAAAAACTGTGTCTAAGGGTATTATTTTTTCATTGGTATATATTTTATTCTTACAAAATATTCAACAAGAGTAAAAACAAGAGCTCCAGACGACCATCAATATTACGGAATAAATAACGTTGACCCGCTGTGCAAAAATCGGTACTGCCTGATGCTAATTCAACCTGTATATGACACTTCGTGAATTTTTTACACTGAGGTATCAACAACACACATTTGTTTTTAATTTTGTTTTTTTTTTAAGAATTGTTTAAGAAAAGAGACAGATTGATTTTTGGAATGTTATAGGTGATAACAGAGAAAGAAGAGTAAACGCTTCCGGATCGTTTCACTTGCAAAAACATCTTTGGCTGACGTGACGTTAAAATGACGTAGCGATGCTGCTCCAGGTCGATAGACATATGCATGTTTATAATTTCACCGGAACTTGTCTGATTATCCCATAAATTAGAAATTTTGCACATTTCTTTTATTTGTTATATACAAAAAGTTGACGAAGTTTCATGAATTTATCTCTGACCTTCATGGAGTAAAAGTCTCAATAATTTCCGAACAGCCCTTGTACGGATAGTTGATGGCATGAAAGACCTTTTTCTTTGTAAAGTTTTAAATATTAAATTATTTTTTCCGATAAGGATTTATTTATCCATGAAATATATGGTGAAAACAAACAGTATTCAAGCTCAAAAGTCCATTAATCAATACAAAATAGGAGCAGAGCAAACACGGACCTCCAAACATCAGAGGTGGGATTAGGTGCCATGGAGGAGTGAGCATCCCCTGCCGACCGGTCACAACCGCCGTGTGCTCCTTGTCATGATCGGGAAATAACGGAAAAATCCGTCGACAATTCAGTGTGTAAATAATGGCCTAACAATTAGTGTGAAAAACGTCAGTCAGTATTTGACTCAATGATAAATTGTTTTTGCTGACAAAGTCATTGTATCGACCATAGAACTTACGAAATGATGACTTTAAACGAGACAGCTGATATTCTTGTTTCATCAACTTATTTGTCAATAATTTAACTCGTTTTAGAAATTGTACATACGTAGAGCATGCTCTTGCGTATCGAATCAACTGAGAGATATATACCCCGTATGCAGGTGATGAAGGTATATTGCTGCATAAGTAAGGGAATTGACGATTGAAAAGTTAAAGTCATCACGTTTATCATAAAGCTTGGTTGTTAGATTACCATTAACGTCTTTTTCAAGTAAAATATCCAAATATGAAACAGATGTGTCAGACTTTGTTGTATCTTTATCTCAAGTTCACAAGGATATATCGTATCGACATAAGAATGGAAATAGCCATTGTTAATTGACAATACTTCGTCGATATATCTAAATGTCGAGTTGAAGGCCACAACAAGTGTTTTCTTCTTTTCATGTACAAGATTTTGGACAAATTCTGCTTCATATGAATACAAAAAAAGGTCTGCTAATAACGGGGCGCAATTGGTACCCATGGAAATTCCAATAGATTGTTGGAAGACCTGGTCTCCAAAAACCACATAGATATTGTCAATCAGAAACTCAAGCATCTTTTTAATGTCAACTTCAGAGTACTTGTTTGAACAATCAGAATGTTTTTAACAAAATAATTTTGCAAATGACCAATGACAAGGTAAGTATAATTGCGAGTTCCATTTATATTGAAAAAGCAGCTGTCCATAATATCAAAAAGCCTGGACTTTAATTTATCGTGGGGAATGGTTGTGTACAAAGTTGAAAAGTCGTAAGTTTATAAGCTGTTGATTTTGGTAAAAACTTGTGATTTCAAATTTTCCAAAAGTTCCTTGGAATTTTTAAGCATCCACATCTGATTTACACCACTTCTCGAATATATTGTTGCAGAGTACTCTTGAAGTTTCTCCTTCACCACTGTTAATATCTTAGTGAGGAGTAAAGATAGAGGCTTGGTTGAACATTTACTGGAACCCGCTATGTATCTTTGTTTGTAAGGATTTTTATGAAGTTTCGGAATCCAATATAAATATGGTAATTCAAATTCATTTTGGTTGTTTGGAATATTAAAAATATTCAAAACTGACATATGATTTTGAAGAATTTCTTCCTTAGAAATTTATTTTATTTTATCTTATTTATTTATTTATTTATTCTATTTTATTTCATTTTCATTTTTTTTATTTTATTATTATTATTATTTTTGGTTATTTTTTTCCCCTATAGTACGTGCTTAATTCTATCTATGTGCGGTCTGAAATAAGGAAAAAAAATCTTTTTATCTAAATGCATACTTTTGCAATTAAAAAAAAAACATGTCCATTTAATTAGTACTTTTTATTTATGCTTAAAAATTTCCGTTGGGGACAATGGGCCAATAAACTTGAAGAATCAAACCTAATGGACTTCAGGGAAGCAACATTTGTCTTCTGACATCTCATAAATAAAGTTAGAAGGCTGACGATAAAACAACTCTAAAATAGGAATGTTTTACTAAATCATTAATATACAAAAATGAAGAAAATTTAAAGAATAGATTTTTTTCAGTTCAAGGTCCTTCTTCTCAAAAAGTCAATCATGTCGATCTTCTAAGCTTGTGAATATTTAAAAAGAATACCAAAAAATAGGATGGTACTTTTTCATATTATGTAAATGCTTAGAAGTATTATAAATGTTTGTTTTCACAATCAGTTTTGTAGCCAAAACAATGGACATCCTGCAAATTTATTCATGTTCAAAAAAATTAAAATTTATTGTGCATAACTTATTTGTCTATTCTTTGTATCATTTACCTTGGGGAAAAAATCCATTATTAGGAATTTCTATGTCTGTTGTTTTCGGTAAATGCAATGACGAATATCTGGAGCAATAGCCTTTGATCACAATAAACAGCATTACGATTTCATAAACACCTAAAACATATTCCTCATTTGCGGTTGTTTTAACTTCCTTTCAATCTATATTTTAATATATAGCCACATTATTGTACAAAACTTAATAATCGGATATGATTGCCCTCTGAAATTTGTCAATGATATGGAAAACATTTATATTCGACATTGAAAATAAATCTATAGGTTTCATGCATAATATATGTCTTGTTACATTTCGATTATTTCAATTTTACATCATATCACATTTTAAAAGGAAAACTTTTTTTCGTATTGTTTGGCTACTGTATGAAATATTTTACTCTACCCATTGGTTAATAATTCACCAGGTTATAATACAAAGAGAGTGTGTCAAAAAAGTAGGACGCGCTATTTCTGAAAAATATCTGACTGCGGTGTTTATTGATACTCAGCCATTAAATTAAAACATCACTGTAATGTCATTCCTTTGTTCTTGAAGTCAAAAAATTGATCTTTGGCAATCCGATAATAGAAAGCAGTCTCATATTAAGTTAACATCGTATCTAGTCCAAAGAGCCTTTGTTCTTGCTGTCTAAAAATCCGATATTAGAAAACAGTTTTATATTAGGTTAACTCTGTATCTAGTCCAAAGACTCTTCGCTCTTGCAGTCTAGAAATTCATCTTTGGCAATCCGATATTAGAGAGTAGTTATACATTTAGTTGAATATCAGATTATGGCATGTAAGATGTTGCATAATTATACTTTCTGGTCATTCTTATACAAAGAATTTATTATTCATATCTTAAAACATATCATTCCTATTCGAAATAAATGTGATTCCTATTCAATAATATTTCATTTCATTCGAAAAATTGCTATTCTTATTGGAAGAAATATGACTCACATTCCAAAACATAACATTCATATTCGAAAACATGTGTTTCCTATTCGATAACATGTTATTCATATTCGAAAACATGTGAATTCGATAATTTTGTCATTCCTATTCGATAATTTTGGGGGATTTTTTGCAACACCCCTCCCCATTTATGACGGTTTAAAAATAGTTAGGGTGTTAGAGTTATTCAAAAGATTGTATCTATGATGATTTGTGGTGCTAATTCTAAATAGACAATCAAAATTAACTCACAAGAAGTCCAAAGGAACTTTGATTGATATGTATCTCTCGCGCTAATCCGAACTTTTGGGGTTTTTGTTTGAACGATTACCATTAAACGGTTGTATTCAAAGAAGTCATTTGCGTGTTGTTTTAATCAATTACATGTATTCAATTCTAAAAATTCTTTGCATTAATTGTAGACGTTACACATGATGAAAATGTAATTTCAGTTGATTGCTTACTAATCTGTCAGATAAACATACATGTATATGATTCAAAAAAACATCACAGACATTAAAAAATGAAAACAAATCATTTTATAAAAGATTGTTTAACTTTTAGTCCAAATAATATTTGGATTCATCATTCGAAAGGATATGTAGATTTCGTTAATCTTTGGATTGTTAATCATTATATAATCCTCAAGAAAAGTCAAGTTTTGTATAAAATGAATGCCTGGGTACAAAACAAAACTGAAAGTACTGTAAGTTTCTTCGGCTTTAATGATCCATGAAATATAATAAAATGTTAATATTGTGCAAATATCGCAATAAAATACCAGACATCATTTTAAAGATAAAATCGTATATTCAAGCTGAAAAAATGTGAGAAAGAAAGGTTTCAGAGATCCATATCCGTTTGTCTGCATGTCTGTAGATCAATCATCAGTTTTGTTTAGAAGCTATTGTTAATACACTTAATTGGCTTTTCATTCTGAATGTCAGATTTCTCAGTTTTATCACTTATTTCTTTATTAGATAAGTATTTTACGTTTAGTTTTGAATGATCATAGTTAAACTACTGCATCTTAAAATATTTACATGATTTATTTTCAAAGTAACATGTTCACAGGTGAACCCGAAAAAGCAGCTACACAAGAACACATTTGAGAAGCTAAGGATGTTTTACTAAATCTTCTCCATGTTTCCTGTCTTGTTTAGAAATTCCAAGTGATGAAAAGTGATACACAGACTTAATGTATTTTATTTAATCCAAGTGTCAGACCCCAATCAAACTGGACTCGTACATGTAACAGTAGGGATTTTTGTTGTCCTGTCATATACTTCTGTATTGATCATGTGATCAACCACAACATAACTTTTTCGATCAAGTCTAAGGGTTTGTAGCTAATGTGACCGGTTAATGGATTTAAATCCAGAGAATCATGTAA
Source organism: Saccostrea echinata (assembly GCF_033153115.1). Taxonomy (NCBI): domain Eukaryota; kingdom Metazoa; phylum Mollusca; class Bivalvia; order Ostreida; family Ostreidae; genus Saccostrea; species Saccostrea echinata. Next base: position 21,345,890 of record NW_026889765.1, on the reverse strand, counting down.
CGAATGGGGATGTACGAAGCGAGGATAACTCCCCTCTCTAAGACAATTTATTTTTCTATTTTCAAAAGTTCATGGAAAAGTTATACATATATTTTCAAAAGATATGATGTCAGTAATGTCATCTTCAATGCATTTGCCTCATTAATTTTATTGAATAACATTCATGTATTGATTGATGATTTGGTTTTTTTAAGGTGACAGTTTAGCTAACATAGTTTAACATACTTAGTGAAAAACGGATTTATTGTAGCTAAAAAAAAATATGTAAATGATTTTTGATTATGAATGCGCTAGGTCTCCATTATACATTTTAGTTTAAATATCGGAAGAATAAATGTAAAATTTACTTTATGTTTCAAAAACACGGAGTCTGAACCCATTCATTATGAAAATGGAACATTTCTGTAGATGATATGCTTATAAAAACTCGTTTGTTTAACCACTCCGACAGTCTTCAGTGATAGTACTTGGTAGCGTTGTGGTTAATGTGTTAAAATTACGCCTTTCTGTGAGCTTTGCTCGATTCGTTTGTGAGGAGATATCTTTTTTTTTTATCTTTTCACATACCTTAAAATAAATTATTTTTAGCAATAAGTTATTCAATAAAATAAGCGAAAAAAAGTGTAAAATATTATATTGACACAATTTTCAAAAAGAAATTTCATGATATCTTATCTAAGAGCGGGGGACTGTTCTTACCTTGTTCACCCTCATTCTTTTTTTGTAATTTACAGTGTACTTATATTCAAATGTCAAAAACTGTTTGAAAAAGTTTACATATTATACTTACATGTATACATATCTTCATGTATCAATACGTCTGAGAACCTCTACAGTATTTAGCAAGTAAGCAATGTAGTCAAAAGTAAATAAAGCAATGTCTCAGTGTTAATTCATATATCAAAAAAGGTCAATACATGTACACATACACATATATGTTTTAGTGTACTTGTTCTTTGACTGTGAATTATAATTAGGGCTGCGCAATAATATAGATATTCCGGTATATTACGATTCGTTAACAAAACATATCGTATTGCGATACGTTTTTTTTTTTTCAGTACCGATATACCTGCAAAATGATTGGGCTTTAGATATGAAATTTAAGATGTCAGAAACGTTTTCAATCGTGTTTTACACGTCCACCAAACAGTAAAGGTTTCTGTTGAATTGTTGCATTTCGCTGCCAAACAGTAGTGAAATCAACTAGAACATTTTTGTTATAACATATTTATAGAAGTTTTATACACTCTGCTTATGAACGGAGGTTAATAAAATAAGAAAAGAGCATTTTAACTATTATTAAAAATATTGCAGTACATATTGCAATACAGTTTCAAATATCACAATATATCGCAATACGAAATTTTCAACCAATACCCAGGCCTGATTATAATATATGCAATATAATAGTGCAATGCCAGAGTGTCCCAACATTAATACTCTGGATATGAACAAAAAAATTGTGGGAGAATAGAGAGAGAAAAAACAAAGGATGTATCAATAACGAGTACCTACATTAATCAAAGTCCATGCACGAGAAAAGAGAGTGTATTAATATTCTTTCTGCTGAGCTCTCAGCTTAGTTACTTAATAGAAACATAAAATATAATGACAACAAAGTATTTTGTAAACAAATCAGTTAAATCATGTCCCTAGAAATGCAAGTACAAACGCACAAGTCTCCACAGTCTTCATACCCAAAGATAATGCTAAAAAAAATATAATTCTAGCAAAATCTCTTGTAGAAACAGTTTCTGGAGAATTCAATGAAAAACACTGGAAAGTATATATATATAAATAAATAAATCGCTGACAAAGAGTGTTGAAAATAATAGAATAAACAGGGCAGGGTAAATTTAACCGATTTTTATTGAGCCATTTCAATTGTAAGAAAAGTACAAGTAATATGTATTGTGTATAAATTCAATTATACAGTAAAACGAGTTTCAAATGTCTACTTAAAACCTGCTTTATTCTTGTGTAATTCAAACTCGATAAAGTGTCCATATGTTGTAAGTGTTCGAAGGACTATTTTGTAATGAAATGCTATTTTTGAAATATGTAGAGCAATATTAAAAAAGAGATGTTTTACATTTAGAAACATCAGACCACTTATTGACAACGTGCATTGTTTTGTTTTGTTTTGTTTTTTTAATAAACACTTTGAGTCATCAATTATTTCACAGTCATTCTATTTTATAAATTTTGCAAACACTGTGCATTAATATCCTATTTCTATTTTAGAGCATATTGTATATAGGTAGCTATCGTACGCGTGGCTTTAATATCATCAACTGTTTTCAAGCCCAAGGGACAAGATGCAATACCGATACATCTTTTCTGTGTAATTAAGTAACCTGTCTTGTCTACTTTTTCCTTCATGCTACGGTTTATTTTTCTGATCTATAAATACATACTTGATAACTTTAAAATCCCATTTTAAAATATTTGTGCTTTAAAATTGATTGACTAAAATTGATACGTTTCACTTTGTTATAGCAAAACGCAAATTAGAAATTATTCATTTTACTACAAAGATGTTCTTCATTTCTACCCGACTTCCAGGATAAATGAAAAAGAGATACATATTTATGCATTTTCTTTAGTATTTATATCTTATTATAAGACTGATTGATTGAATGTTTTTGTATAACGTCGATTCGGAAATATTTCAGTTATATTTCGGCGGTACGTTTCATATCTGATTTTGACAGTTTTTGAGTTTCTCTGGTTCCCAGAGAGCCGAGGCCACTTATTCAAAAAAAAAAAAAAAACAAAAAAACAAAAAAACAGATATCTTATTATTAGTTGCAGCATCAAAAAAGCTCTCTTCACATTTTATTCCAAAATGTTCAAAAAAAAAAATCACAAAATTGAAAAGGAATTATTTCTTGATAAGTATGTCAATGTATAAACAAAACCGTACTTGATCTATACTTTATAGTTTAAATGTAGCAAACTATTGATTGCTATAATGTTTTCCATCCAATCGCAATTGGTTACGCCTGCTCATAACATTTTAAATTTTACTTGTCTTTGGTTTCCTCGTAAGGTTTTCATGCTACTGCAACTGACACACAGGAGGCAAAGAGATGTTGAAGAAAGTGCAGTTCCGTCAAGTAAATAATTATATAAATCACTCATAAAAACAAACTCTCTCTCTCTCTCTCTCTCTCTCTCTCTCTCTCTCTCTCTCTCTGTGTGTGTGTGTGTGTGTGTGTGTGTGTGTGTGTGCGTTTGTAAACACCTTCAACTCAGCTCAGGTACTTATTGACACATCAATCAACTCACTACAGTTTTTCAAGTCACTACAGTAATCACTGTAGTGAGTTGCCGTTTTACGAAAAATGGGTAGTTCTCGATTATTTATGCCCAAAAAATCGAGAAAAAAAGTTGGTGTCATTTGACGGTTTACACCCGTATTTTCACACACCGACTTATGATCAAAAAATGGCCCTTACACACTTTACTCGGTTTTGATTCTAGCGCATGCGCAATGCAGACTAATACTATGGCCGACTTCCGGTGTGTAATGATCTCGATTTTTCTACAAAGCAACAAATGATTTCATCAGGTAAGTTAATTTTCTGTTGATTTTACCGTGAATTAAAGCGTTAATTACAAAACATCACATCGTTTCCATATACAAAGATATTAATCAATCACTCGATAAACATAGAGTATTTAGATTTCGTTGTTTATATGCCCTTGAAAAATTTATGTTCAAATCCCTTAGTTATAATCCACAAAATAAAACTTTAAGGTTAAAGAATTATTTAAATATATTTCCATATAACTTTAAATCCACTACATGGCCCAATCCATTTGTTAAGCATAATTTGCAGTCGTCATCGAGTCTAAGTTCGAATTTTCTCGAATTATTCATAATGTTGACATGTTTCTATTTCATGCACTCGTATCAATTAATTATGTTCAACTTATATAAAAAATTATACTTCATGTAATATATCAAACGTATCTGGTTCTTTGTTCTACTTATGAACTGAACTGGAATTATCTCTATCCTTTATAGTCACACATATTGCCATCAACACATCTTCAGTTCAGAAGTTAAATAAATTATTTTATGAAGTTAGAAATTATTTATCTTATTTATCTTTGTCCAAGACATGCACTTCATTTGTAATTTATTCTTTATTTAAAAAAAACTGCTTCAAATATGTATGATTACAAAAGTATTTAACAGTACGTTCTCACCATATAAGAATCACACTTTTCGATTTTAAATGTTTCTCAACTGATTTTACAGAATTTCAAATGAACAACTTCATTTAAATATTTTCTAATACAATGTCCCTGATGTATGTCACAATGGAACACCTGCACATGTATTGTATAAAAAGAATTTAGAGAGATTAGATATCTTTATAATGGAGGTACGTGTATGATAAACTGTTTTGATCGGAAGGGGAAATGCATTTTTAAAATACTACGGCTAATGTAGACAAGATCAGAGTTCTCTTTCATCAAAAAATAAAGTATGCTCAGTTCTTCTTGTATGTGTCCTTAAAGCTGGTAAACTAATCAAAATATGAAAATCTGCAAGTTTTTGTACATGTATTCAGATTGGAAACTTTAATCATTAGTTGCTTACCTGTCCGTGTAAGAGAAATAATTACAGTCTCTAGACTTGATGAGGTGTGATTACGGTAATTGTAAAATGTGGTTTCCAAGACTTTACCTTATTTATTCATTAGAGTTAGTGATTCATGTTCACTATTGTTTCCTCAGAAGGAGATGATCCAGGAATTCTTCCGGGGGGAGGGGAGGTCCATGCCCCCCCCCCCCCCCCCAAAAAAAATCCAACTGAGAAATTTACCCAAAACTTAAAAATAAATAGATAAATTTTAAAAAACGCAAACTTGTCCATCCCCCCCCCCCCCCCCCGAGAAAAACTACAATTTGAAAACTCAAAAAAAAAAAAAAAAATAAATAAATAAATAAATAAATAAATAAAAAATAAAAAAATATGAGTGGACTGGACTGGATCGGTGCATGAATTGCTAAACATTGTCCATCGTATATATAAAGAACTGCATAAATTTTGCACTTAGTCTAATCAGGGACAATATATAGAAATATCTATTTGAACATTGTTAATGCCTCCCCCCTCCCCCGCCCCCCCTTCTCCATTTACCATGTTTATTTCTAGTAAAAAAAAAAATGTCTGATTAACCTATTCTACTCAAATTTACTCAAGTAATAAACTTTTTTTTTTTCTCTGTAAAATTTCATTCCGAGTCATCACCGGAACGAATTACTACTTAATCGTAACTGTTGTGGCGTGATGCTTGATTGTGAACCTAATAACATAGAAATACTTATTGGATTATACCTTCGATGTCATTCTGTGATTTATTTTAGTATGTAAATACCCCTCATGGTAAGTATAGAGTAAGAAACGTTATATAAAGGTGTAAATGACAAGTTCAAAATATTTACATGATAAACAAATCAGAGGTCATTCGAGTCACGTATAAAATTATTAAGTCATGCATGTGATATCAGTCAAGTGCAGATATTTCACAAAGGTTTGGTTGTGCATATATTTTAAACCTTTCACTGTGGTGTTTGTGAGCGTGATATGTGATACAGCTGTGATACCAACACTTAAAAGAAGATAGGCTAAGTGAGACTCTTGTAAATTCACATACACACACAAAAGATGTAAAGGTTGCTCCACACCTCTTCAAATTAAGGCTTTGCCATACTGCAGCATGTACAAAGCTTAAAAATCTTGCATCGACGTACAGAAAGATTAACATACTCGCTGGCATATGCTGAAGGCTTGTGCCATGCACCATAATCATGAAAATTGCACTGAAGTAAAAAAAATTTAAAATGGTCATTAAATCAACCATATTAGCACCAAAGTGTGCATTCAATTTTCCCTTGGCTCTGTTCATTGGAAAGATTTTGACATTATATCTTTTAAAGGAAAGGTTTGTTTTGTTTGTATGTTGTTTAACGTCCCTCTCGAGAATTTTTCACTCATATGGAGACGCCACCACTTGCCGGTGGAGAGCTGCAAATTTTGTCCTATACTCGGCATTTATGGCCATTGAGCAGTGAGGGATCTTTTTTGTGCCAGCACCTACTGCGACATGGGACCTCGGTTTATACGGTCTCATCCGAAGGACCGGTCTCCACGTCCCACAGTGGGATTCGAACCCGCGACATAAGAATCAACTCCTTACTCCGCGACTCTAGAGCAGACGCTCTAACCACTGCGCCACGCGGGCGACTTTAAAGGAAAGGAATTGTATAGTTTGATATGTGCACACCCTAGATTTTGGAAATGTTAATGCTCTACTTTTATTGTTTTAATTACTTTCATTTTCAGATGTTTATTTTTTGGGAATGTGTGCATTTGGCCGGAAAACAATCTGACATTCCACCTTGAGATGTTATTTGAGAGTTGTTCAATCCTTAAATGTAAAGCAAGGATTTAAAACAGTGTGAGAAAAGGTTAACATTGTCGCCAATGGGAAATATATTGGTGGACTGTATACCCCATATATATTGAGTACGTCTATTGGTAAGCATGCTAAGAGAAATTCTATTTGTTAAAAAAATTGTACTTTCAGGCTGAGTGGAAGTTTGTAATTTAATAATATTATCATTTCCAATTGTTGAAATCTATGAAATACACAACTTTTATTTTGCTTAATGTGCATATTTTAAAACAAATCGAGTCGCAATATAGTGTCCTTCCAAAATTTTGAGGTGAAATAGACATAGTGTATATAGACACAGTTAAGGCACGGAACCCATATATGAAATTTAGAAAAGATGTACGGGCTCCACAGACCCAAGATATGGACACAGAATCTGAGGTTGAAAGCAAGGTGTTCTTGTGCACAGAAACCAATGTGTAGGCAAGGAATACTTGTCCCAAGAAGACAATTTCTAACTTACAAAATTTGAATGAGGCAGATTTGGTTCAAACTATATACATGTATTTTTAATCTCACGGCTTTTTACGTAGCATGATCATAACTTCCTTTGTGCAAATCAGATTAGAAGGATTCATGATCCTGAGCTAATATAGCTTGTGTCTTTCTTACTTTATAAAAGATACATAACTAATATACATGTATATCACTTGGAATTGTACTTAGGTCAACTTGAATGATTTTGTCACTTTTGAACTAAAAGTCTAAGTAAGTAAGTCTAATATAGAAGCCATTTGAAATCTTTATCCTTGGATGTTTCAATGCAAGCTGACAGACATTGAAATAGTCTTTGTTGATCAATGATGATTTAACCTAAGTTAACAATCTCATTTCATTTTGTGTCATCACATGATAAAGAAAGTTATGATTTTATTAAATTCAAATTGAACAAACTTAGGCTGAAAAAAACAACAACATGTATTTCCCATAACCCAGCTGACCTAATTTTACCCACCGACTCTACTACTTTTTATTCCAAATCGAGATTTTGAATCATACTTTTGTTCATAGTAAAGTTTTCTCATAGTGCAGTCCATGAAATGCATGTCTCGTACACTGTAAAAACCTGTTTATCCAAGAGTCTTAAAGAGTACTCCTACTTTATATATATATATATATATATATATATATATATATATATATATATATATATATATATATATTTATATATATTTATATATATATATATATATATATATATATATATATATATATATATATATATATATATATATATATGTTTATTTGTTTGTTTGTTTATTCATATACATGTATGTTTATGTACATGTATATGATAGAAAAACAATGTACAGAATAATTAATTGATGCTTTCAAAATAAAAAGTGTTGCTTGTGTGACGCAGTGGTTAGAGTGTTTGCTCTAGAGTCTCGAAGTAAGGAGTTGATCCTTAGATTGCAGGTTCGAATCCCACTGTGGGACATGAAGACCGGTCCTTCGGATGAGACCATATAAACAGAGGTCCTATGTCGCAGTAGGTGCTGGCATGAAAAAGATCCCTCACTGAGAGCGGAGTATAGGTCTATTAATTTGCAGCCCTCCACCGACAAGTAGTGGCATCTCCATATGAGTGAAAATTTCTCGAAAGGTAATTAAACAACAAACAAACAAGTAAACAAAATTAACAGTAGAGTAAAAAAAAAGTTATTCCCTACTTACCTAGCCTAATTTTTTTTTAGCATATGTCACCAGAAACACATAATTTTTTTCATTTGGCCTAATTAAGTTAAATTACTATAGAATTGTGCATTGAATCATTTGATTCTTAATAAGAAACTACTATAAATTGTTAAAATGATAGTGTAGATAAGTTCTATAAAAATGAATGTGGCACTCTCATACATGTATTTATTTCAAACTTTAAAAATTCTAAAACTAATCAAATTAATAATGTAAAGCATTGTAAAGTTTGTATTCAGTCTCTGTTTGGCATCTACAGCAACATCAGGGGATTCTCCAAGATCCTAACCCAGATCTAGATGAATTAATTAAGGCACATGCAGATCTCATGACTCCATATTTGGTTATTTTTTGACATGGTCGGTTTCCCAAATCAGGGTCTCCAGATATGGAAAATGGCACAGGTTTCTGGTACAGGTTTTTCAGAATCCATGACTTCATGTAGGGAACCTAGCACAACTTTCTGTGAAGGGTTTATTTGTAAAACTGTGTTATGTTATATTTCAGTCATTATCCCATGCCTGTTCTTGCCTTGACCACTTTTTCGCATGGCTTTCTATACATATTTTACATATATAGGAGGAGAAATGCTAGTCTGTTACAGGTTTATGGAAGCTGAATTTGTGCCTGTGTTTAAACCACCCAGACAGTTTCAAATGGGAGTAACCCAACCTCCCCCCCCCCCCTTATGAACATACAGCTAATTCTCATACCTCATGTTGTTTACAGTTACATGTATGTAGCGAATAAATTCAATTAATGTGTCAATTTATATTATTTATTAATTCAAAGCTAAGTTGAATATATTTTTACATAAGGATTCAATATGTACACAAAAATTCACAAACGAGGTCGGAATCGGTATTCAGTCAAGTTCAAGTTCAAAGTGAAAGTAGTGTACTCAATGTACAGGCCGGCAGGGTCTTGCAGTATGTAAGTGACATGCATGTGTCATTTTATGAAGGGGTATAAATGAAAACTATTTTCATGGAACAGGATTACATGAATGAGGACATGTACATTCTTTGGAAGCAGTCAGTCAACTTATTCAAGTGTGTGTGAACATGCACACTAACATTTTTCATATTTTATTGATAGCATGATCGATACATGTATTAATTTTGTCTAATGTATTATTTGTCAGCATGGTCAGTAAAACATGCTTTTTAACTGTATTATTTATTTAACTAAACAATGTTGGGACTTAAATCAGTGCAAGATGAAGCAAATTCATAATTTATGATTATTTTCAAATAATGAACATAAATGGAACGTGGAACGTTTGTATGTGTGTAATGTCTGTCTGTGAATGTTTTATGATGGATGTTTTGTGATACTGAAGTATAACATCGATTTTTTTAGGTTCATGGTGATACAGGAAAACTTCAAGGTTCCTGCAGATGGTGTTTAAAACTATTGGCCAGTGAACACAAACCCATTTAATTATATTTTGAATCTTCACCAGGAGAAAAAAGATGGCAGTACTTCTAATGCGTAAGTAGAATTTTTTAAAAAGCTTCTTTTTTTTGTTTTGGGGTGGGATGAATGATTAAACAAATACATCATGTACATAAGCGTTGAAATCCCTTTAATACAGGGTGTTTCAACAAACATGTCCTTCTTTTACTACTTCACATGAGTCCGTCAAAAAAGGAAAGATCAGTGTTTTGTAACGATTTATCTAAAAATAAACATTACAATGCAGTCTTTGCCAAATCTTTTTTTCAGTACGTGCCCTTCGGGCAGGTTTAACCACTTATTACGCTAGCCCGAACAAATATTCACATGCCCAGAATTTTATCAAGTAATTTTATTCTTATTTGCCTTTTCATGGCAAGGAAATGATCCGATATCCATTTCTATCGATCTATTGTCTAGCCATTAATATTGTTTTCAACCTGTACACTTTTTGTGTTTCTTTTGCAACAGAATTCCCTGGAAATCGTGGTAGAATAAACTATCGTTAAAATTTTATTTGGTGCTCCACTTCAGATGAAAAATCAGACTTTTAAGTACATTTAATGTTATTGGTATTACTTAATTTGATAATACGGAGGCTTAGGCCTCAGAATTCACATGCCCTTTGGGCTTGTAAGTATGCAATTTCCACATGCCCCCTTCCAATTTTACCAGATCCCGGGCTTTGTACTCCAGGGATTTGTCGAAGACTGATTACAATGTACTTTTTATAGTTTTTTGAAAGTACATGAAGTGTTTTATTCCAAAGATTTTTAGCTCACCTGAGCCAAAGGCTCAAGTGAGCTTTTCTGATCAAAATTTGTCCGTTGTCTGTCGTTGTTGTTGTCGTTGTTGTAAACTTTTCACATTTTCATCTTCTTCTCAAGAACCACTGGGCCAATTTCAACCAAACTTGGCACAAAGTATCCTTGGGTAAAGGGGATTCAAGTTTGTTCAAATGAAGGGCCACGCCTTCTTCCAAGGGGAGATAATTAAGAATTTGTGAAAAATTAATGGCATCATTAAAAAATCTTCTTCTCAAGAACCACTGTGCTTGAAAATATGAAACTTATGTGGAAGCATCCTCAGGTAGTGTAGATTCAAGTTTGTTCAAATCATGACCCCTGGGGGTCGGATGGGATCACAATGGGCGATCAAAGTTTTACATAGGAATATATAGGAATAATCTTTAAAAATCTTCTTCTCAAGAACAGCAAAGCCATGATTGGTCATATTTATATGGTAGCCTCCTCAG